>NW_026110651.1:460992-553492 GCF_024679095.1 Eriocheir sinensis
TTTTTTTTTTCCTAATTTCCTTTGTTTCACCTCGAGGTAAAGCTAAGTAAGAGGTAAGGTGAAGTAATTCGGTGGCTGAGTGGTTAGCGTGCGGGCCCCACATTCACCGCGTTCTGGACGACGCGGGTTCGAATCTGCCGCTACCACCTAAGATTTTTCAGTCAGCGCCGAGTGGCCTAAGACTACCCACATGTTGTCCTGAAGACCACCCATCAGCCCGGATTCCAGAAGAACAGTCCAAGTCATTCAAGAATGAGCTCCGGGGGGCAGCATGAGCCAAGAAAAGATGGCACCACTATAAACACTTGCCTGCACCAAGACGGGCTCGGGCCGACCACCAGGCCCCTCAAGAAAGCCTACCGGTGCTACAGGCTTCAGCGTAAAAAAAAAATGTAAGATGAGGTAAAGTAAGGTCAGGCAAGGTAAAGTAAGAAGAGGTAAGCTAAGTTTGGTTAGGTCAGATTAGGTAATGTATGGCAGGGAAAGGAAAGGACAGATAAGGAAAGGAAAAAAAAGGAGAGGAAAAGAGAAGAAAGCTAAAGTAAGGTAAGGAAAAGCAACGTAAGGAGAGGCCAAGAAGTATGAAAGTGAATTGTAAGACAAGCAAAGACAAAAGAAGATCAAGACCAAGCCATGCTCACAAAAACGCCAAACGCCCGTGGGAAGTGACGTCTTGCTTGGCGCTGCCTGGCCCCAGAACTCACCTGTCCTGTGTGGCGGAGCGCCGGGGGGAAGAAGAGAGATAATCAGGTATAAAGGACGTGTACGTGACCTTGCATTGGAGATACTTTATTACATATAGATAAACAGATAGATAAATATATAGATAGAAGGAGATGGATAGATTGATAGTTATGTTGTCTATTATTAGGTTATTGGGGACAAAGTGGAAAAGAACAAAGAAAGAGGGAATAGTAATGATTTGGAAAGAGGAAATGATATAAATAGATAGACAGATGAGCAAAAAGACAGACTAATACACAGATAGATAGACAGACAGATCGACAAATACAGTTTTTTAGTCTGCTTAGGCTATGAAGGCGAGGAAAAGTGGGAAAGGACAACGAAAAGGGATAAACGAAGGCTTTGGGGAGAGGAAATGATAGATTGATATATTGGTAGATAGTTTTATTGTGTCTTGTTAGGTTATGGTGTGGGAGGAGGAAATGAGACATAGGAAATGGGGTGAGGACAGAAAGGGGGGAAAAGAAGGATTTGGAGAGAGAGAGAGAGAGAGAGAGAGAGAGAGAGAGAGAGAGAGAGAGAGAGAGAGAGAGAGAGAGAGAGAGAGAGAGAGAGAGAGAGAGAGAGAGAATCAAAGGAAAACAAAGGGCTGAAAAGGAATTTAGAGGAGAGGAAATGAAAGGGCAACATTGGACAAGAGACGAAGAGACGGAAGACACGAAACTGGCGGGAAGGAGACGGAGAGGAGGAGGAAAGATGGGCCGGGAAGACAGAGGAAAAGAACACAACATTAAAAACACACGGTAGAGAAGAAAGAAGAGATAATATACAACAATAAGAGATTGTACATTAATAACGGTAAAAACAAAACAAAGAAACAGGGTGATATAACAGACAAATGAAGAGAAAAATGAGGATCGAATGAAAGAAAGTATTTGGGAGAGGAAAAAAATATAAATAATAAAAAAATAGTAAACAGAGATGAGATAAAAAGTCAATCGAAGAAATATATTAGACAAAAAGGAGGCGAAAGGATTAGCCGGGAAAACAGACGAAAAGAATACATAAAAAAAAACACACACAGTAAAAAAGGGAAAAGAAAAAATAACAAACCAAGAGATTGTACCGCTGCGGGCAGAAGGGAGGGCACAGATTTTAGTAACTTTCGTTCCCAGGCGCTACAAACTTTTTCCTGTTAATTTGATTTACAAGCAATATATTTGTAAAATACCTATTCAATACATTTGCTTGTAAATAGAAGGGGATAACGTTACTGCCTTGGTGGTGAAAATAGTCGTATACTGTTCCAACAGTTGACCTGTGAGTAATCTGACTTTGCTTTCTAGCAACTACCAAAGGAGGATATTTGCGCTGTTTGAATCATTATGAATCAAACTCTTAATGAAACACTAACGAAATCAATATTCGACGTTAATGATCGGAACATGATTTCAACTCGCAAGAGAAAATTATACCATTTGAGTGTGGGAGAACAATGGACGAAGATTTATGAAACGTCATCGTTCAGTGCGGGGGTGATAGGCGTTACGATATACATGCATCTGATATGCATCTATATATGCTATATATGTATATATATATATATATATATATATATATATATATATATATATATATATATATATATATATATATATATATATATATATATATATATATATATATATATATATATATATATATATATATATATATATATATATATATATATATATATATATATATATATATATATATATATATATATATATATATATATATATATATATATATATATATATATATATATATATATATATATATATATATATATATATATATATATATATATATATATATATATATATATATATTTTTTTTTTTACGTTGTTGTTCATTGCCTGATGGTCGGCCCAAGGCTTCTTCCAGATGGGGCCTGATGGTCGGCCCAAGGCTTCTTCCAGATGGGGCCTGATGGTCGGCCCAGCCCGTTCTGGCGCAGGCGAGTGTTTATAGTGGCGCCATCTTGCATTGGCTCATGCTGCCCCCCGGAACTCGTTCTTGATTCGCTTGGACGGCTTCCTCTAGAGTCCGGGTTGATGGGTGGTCTTCAGGACAGCATGTGGGTAGTTTTAAGCCACTCGGCGGTGACTGAAAAATCCGAGTGGTAGCGTGGGGATTCGAACCCGCGTCGTCCATCACGCGGCGAATGTGGGTCCAGTACGCTACCAGTTCGGCCACCGCCGAAAACAAGATCAAATACGGGAGGAGAGATGCCCTGATACCCTCCTCTTGAAATATAAATATATATATATATATATATATATATATATATATATATATATATATATATATATATATATATATATATATATATATATATATATATATATATATATATATATATATATATATATATATATATATATATATATATATATATATATATATATATATATAAATATATATATGAACAGTTTGTGGATTGACATTTAATAAAGTATAAAAGGTGTCTGTCACAGCGTAAATGGAAGAAATGAAAAGCTAAGGAAAACATAGGAAGAGAAAAGGAGATAAGAGGAGAAAAAGGAGAGAAAATACACCAGGGAAAATTGAGGAGTATTGGAAGAAAAAGAAAGAGAAAGAGGCGAGATTACAGTAAGTAATAAAGGAAGGAGCGAAACACCTGAGAAGATGAAATGAAAGAGGAAAGAAGATGAGAGACGAGAAGACAAAAGAAATCCCAGAAAAAGTGAGGACTATTGGAATAAGAAAAACCTAAACAAGAACACATTTAAAGAAACGTAGTGAAGGAAAGAAAAGAAAAAAAATATATAACAAAACATAACGAGAGGAAAACAGGCAGTAAAAAAGAAGATACGGGAAGATAAAAAAAAACGAGGACAACAGTAATAACGGAAAGGGAAAAATACATAATACGAGAGGAGAGGAAACCGGAGAGGGGAGAAGGAAAAGAAGAGGAAGAGGAGAGGAGAGTGACAGGAGAACTTTTCTAAATAGGGCGACTGTGTGGGAAGGGAGGAAGGGAAGGCAAGGACGATATTATACTCGAGGAGGAAAGAAGCGTTACCGACCGTCAAGAAAGAGAAATGACGAGAGAGAGAGAGAGAGAGAGAGAGAGAGAGAGAGAGAGAGAGAGAGAGAGAGAGAGAGAGAGAGAGAGAGAGAGAGAGAGAGAGAGAGAGAGAGAGAGAGAGAGAGAGAGAGAGAGAGAGAGGCAAATTAAGGAGGAGTCTTTTTTTTTCCCTAGAGCCTAAAGTTGACGTAGTGGGTCCGAAGAGGTTAATAGTAGGAGGAAGAGGAGGAGGAGGAGGAGGAGGAGGAGGAGGAGAGCGAAGATACGGAAGATAAGCGGAAAGCATATGCCTGCAGAAATAACTGATGAAGATGATGATGATGATGATGATGATGATAAGGAGGAGGGAGATGATTGAAGGGAAGTTGTAATAGAAGCTGTGGCTGTGGTGATTGTGTTCAAAGTGGTGGCTATAGTGATTATCGTGATGGTGATGATGCCGATGGTGATGATGAGATGATGAGGAAGGTAGTAAGAATGATGATGACGATGGCGATGAAAATAATGGTGATGATAATGAGGACCAGAAGGAAAAAGATAAAGAAAATCTGAAATACAAAATAAATAAATATTGATATGAGTGAGATAAATAAACACAAGATAGCAATAAAGAAAATAATGATGTAGATGATGATGATAAATAAATAAAAAAGCACGCGCGAGTTCCTATGTTTCCTCCACCTCCTCCCCCCTCCTCTTCCTCTCTTCGTCCTCTTTTTTCTTCCCACTTTCTATATATTTCTTTCTCATTCATCTATATATATATATATATATATATATATATATATATATATATATATATATATATATATATATATATATATATATATATATATATATATATATATATATATATATATATATATATATATATATATATATATATATATATATATATATATATATATATATATATATATATATATATATATATATATATATATATATATATATATATATATATATATATATATATATATATATATATATATATATATATATATATATATATATATGCAGAAAAAATATTCATAATGATTTCTCTCTTTTATTCCTCCTACAATATATTCCTAATATATAAATTATGACACACACACACACACACACACAGACACAGACACAGACAGACACACACACACACACACACACACACACACACACACACACACACACACACACACACACACACACACACACACACACACACACACACAGGCTGCTTTTCACCCCCCATCAGCACACTACACTGCACTCAACCACCCATCTCCACCCCACAAGCAACACCACCCCAACATTCCCACAAGTACGCCAGACCCCCAAAATACAACCCCTATTTTTGTACTCGTTTCTTGTGTGAACTATTAGGAAATTTTCAACCTAATCGCAAAAAGAAAGTAAATCAATCCCAAGAATGGCAATAAACAGATGGATTGATATGTTCCTTAAGAAAATTGCTAATGTATCTTTTTTCTAATTTCAGGTAAGATAACATCGATTGGCCATAACAGTAAGTCAGTATTATCATTATTATTATTATTATTATTATTATTATTATTATTATTATTATTATTATTATTATTGTTGTTGTTATTATCATTTGATTAATACTATCATTATTGGTAGTAGTAATAGTAGTAGTAGTAGTAGTAGTGCATAAAGAAATACGAAGTATTTTTATATTTCCCCCAACAGCAGGTATTCGCAAGCTCCTTATCCCCCTCCTGCTAGTCTCCCTCTTCCTCCTTTGGCCGAGGGACTGTTTAATCTTTTCGGCGTCGTTTTATGAAGAAAATTTCCAGCTGAAAACCTCTTCGTTTTATTTTTCCCAAGAGTCTTAAGAAGTTGCCTGAAGGGTGTCTTTAATATATTTTTAATTAGCTTTTCTTTTTTATTTTTTTTTCTCGCGCTTCGCACTTTTCAGACTTGTTCTTTTCCTCTTCTATTAACACTTTGAAAACCTTGGTAATTAAACTTTTTATGACGCGTCGCCACTGAACTGTACGTGAGAGAGAGAGAGAGAGAGAGAGAGAGAGAGAGAGAGAGAGAGAGAGAGAGAGAGAGAGAGAGAGAGAGAGAGAGAGAGAGAGAGAGAGAGAGAGAGAGAGAGAGAGAGAGAGTACTAAAAGATAAAATACATGCAGTCCTTTGTTTCTTACCAGCTTTCACATATTTTTTGGTTGTTTGTTAATACCTTATTTTAGATATATGCACACACACACACTCTCTCTCTCTCTCTCTCTCTCTCTCTCTCTCTCTCACACACACACACACACACACACACACACACACACACACACACGCAAACCCACAAAGTATATTTTCCTCCTTGATATTCATTCTTACATGGTATTTAACTCATATATATTCTCTCTCTCTCTCTCTCTCTCTCTCTCCTTTATTCTTATGCATGCTCGTCTCTTTAAGTAAAAGGTCAAGATGTGTGTGTGTGTGTGTGTGTGTGTGTGTGTGTGTGTGTGTGTGTGTGTGTGTGTGTGTGTGTGTGTGTGTGTGTGTGTGTGTGTGTGTGTGTGTGTGTGTGTGTGTGTGTGTGTAAGTTAGTAAATATTTATTGCTTTTAAATCACACGTACATGTAATCTTTGAGATTACATTTCAAAGTAGTGACAGCAACAAGCTGTCGAGCCAGGGCTCCATGACAGACGGAGATTGGATTAAACATATTGGTTGTATACAAAACCATATACAAATAGACGTATATTTGACAAGTACGTAATTTAAATAGGTAAGTAATTGCCTATTACATATGCTTTATAATAATAATGGATTTAATGGAGTTTCCTTGGAAATAATAACAATAAAATAAAATAAATAAAATAAATAAAATAAAATAAATAAAATAATATTACCTTGTTTAAAAAAAGATGGCCATGTACTTCCCCACACAGATACACAGTAGGTGAGGTGAGGGTAACATAGAGTGTAATATATGCTAGTTAAGGTGTCAGAAGTAAGGTTGTGTCTAATTTTATACAAGACCCAACAATTTTTAGAAATTTTTAAACATACCTCATCAATGTGATATTTTCAAGCAATATTTTTATCTATGTGAATTCCAAGAAACTTGGTATGCTCAACTTGATTTAATGGTGTGTCTTCTAATGTGACAGGAGCCAAGTGATAGTTAAGGGAACGATTCTGAAAGAACATGCAATTTGTTTTTGAGACATTGAGTTTAAGTTGATTAAATTTAACCCATATATCAATATGGTTTAATTCAGTTGTTAAATTGGAGTGCAGAGAATTCATATCTTTATCAGCTAACAGGAGGTTCGTGTCATCAGCATAAATAATGAAATGATTTTTTTTTGCTATCATTTATAATGTCATTAATGTATATAAAAAATAAAATTGGCCCAAATACAGATCCCTGTGGTACACCTTTAGATATGTTCATAAAATCAGATGATTGATTATTGCAGAATACGGATTGGGATCTGTTACTAAGGTAGCTACGAAATAATTGAAACGGCACACCTCTAATACCAATGTGGGTTAGTTTATCAAACAAAATATTATGACTGAGCGTATCAAAAGCTTTAGAGAGGTCAATACAAATCCCACAACAAAGTTTTTCCTCAAAAAAATTATAAACATTATTTATAAAGTGTAAGATATCAGTTTCTGTTGAACGGTTAGACAGAAAGCCATGCTAAAATGTGGCTAATAGATTATTGTTCTCAAGATAATGTACTAAACGGGTAGCAATAACTTTTTCGTAGATTTTGCTAAATGCTGAAAAGATAGATATTGGACGGTAATTATTTATATTATTTTTATCAACGGACTTAAATATAGAAATTAGTTTGGCCTTTTTCAAGTGATATGAGAAAATACCTGTCTTTAGAGAAAGATTTATTACATGAGTTAATGGAAGTGCTAGTGAGGCAGAAGCAGATTTCAATATTATTGGAGAAATTTCGTCGTAACTCGGAGTGTTAGTGCTAAGAGCATGTAGATAACTAGTGACTTCTGTGGTATTTGTTGGAGACAAGTACATACAAAAATGTGGTGTTGGATTTAATTATTTAGTGCAATCAGTCATATTCGAATCTGTATTACCAGATTTTAGAAAATGTTCATTAAATGCATTACTAACATTTGAGCAGGGTGGGTCAAGGAATATTTCATGACTTGATGACTTATTAGTTCTTCCAAGAAGGGAATTTAAAGTTTTCCAATGAATCTTTGTGTTGCCTTGATTGTCCTAAAGAAAATTTTTATAATATTTGTTTTTTTGCTGTTCTCAGAGCTTCGTTAAATTGTTCCTGTAATGTCTATATGTTTCCTTGTATGTCACTGGCCACCTTTTTGCTAGTCTAATCTGTTTTTTTTCTTCAGTAATGCTTCTTTTAAGGGCTGAAGTTATATATGGTTTTATTGTGTGCCATTTATCTACTCTCACTCTTTTTAATGGGAAATATTGATTAAATATTTTGCTAAACTCAGAGAAGAGTACATTAAATGATTCATTAGGACAGCTACACTTAAATACATTGCTTCAGCTTAGTTGTTGCAGATTGTGGTTGAAGTTAAGTACTGCTTTGTCATTTAAGTCTTTTAGTTATGATAATGGGAGGGTGTATTATATCATTATTCTTAAAATGAGAAAATAATGGATAGTGATCAGAGATATCTGTTAAAACAATATAATTACCAATGTTATTTTCAAACTGAGTTGTGTGTGTGTGTGTGTGTGTGTGTGTGTGTGTGTGTGTGTGTGTGTGTGTGTGTGTGTGTGTGTGTGTGTGTTTTGATATTTATTTTTTCTTGCTTTTTCCGCTAGTTTTTGCCTGTCTTTGTCTCCTGGCCGCCTTTGTTTCAGCTCTATATATTATATATTTATCTCTTCATCTCTTTCTCTAACTAACTGTGTGTCTCTCTTTTCCAACCTACGTTCATCTCTCTTAAAGTTTGTGTATCCTTATATCTCATTTTTACTGTCACTATCTCTCTATGTCTTTGCATCTCTCTATCTGTCTTTCTTCCTGTCTCTTTCTAAATCCGTTTGTATTGTCCTCTCTCCACCTTCATCTGTCTGTCCGCCTCTCTGTCCATCACTATGCATGTTTCCTCTCCCTCTTCATCCTCCCGTCCTGTGTTCTCTGTGCCGCCTCGCGCTGCCTCGCCTCTCGTGTGTGTCC
Organism: Eriocheir sinensis; assembly: GCF_024679095.1. NCBI lineage: Eukaryota > Metazoa > Arthropoda > Malacostraca > Decapoda > Varunidae > Eriocheir > Eriocheir sinensis. Next base: position 469,935 of record NW_026110651.1, read on the forward strand.
CTTCGTTCTGTGTCCCTCGTCTTTTTTTTTTTTTTTTTTTTCTTTTACGTCGTTGCCCGTTGCGCCGGTAGGCATCTTCCTGGTGGGGTCTGATGGTCGGCCCAAGGCTTCTTCCAGGTGGGGCCTGATGGTCGGCCCAGCCCGTTCTGGCGCAGGCGAGTGTTTATAGTGGCGCCATCTTGCATCTGTGCCCCTGCTCCCTCCCCTCCCTTCCCCTCCCTTTGTTTGCTTAAGACTCTCTCTGTATATATGCGTGTTATGTGTAATCTCTCTCTCTCTCTCTCTCTCTCTCTCTCTCTCTCTCTCTCTCTCTCTCTCTCTCTCTCTCTCTCTCTCTCTTGCTTTAGAATGCATCACTTTTCCTTATTATGCTTTCTCTATCATAATCTTCCCAACTCCTGCATCTGTTTTTTTTCGTCTTTCTCTCTTTTTCTTTCTCTCTTCCCCTCTTTCCTTCCTTTCTTCGCGTCATCCCCTTCATCCCTCTCTTCTTTTTCTTCCAAGTCTCTCTAACACAGCATTTCTGGAACGTTAAACAGTCATGGTGCGTGTGTGTGTGTGTGTGTGTGTGTGTGTGTGTGTGTGTGTGTGTGTGTGTAATTCACCACGGCCTGATCACGAGTTGGAGTCGCTGTCGCCAGCAGGTACCCTCACGACGTGAGCAGGTACTCATTTTGTCGATCTCTGGGTACTGTAGACCTCACACACCACACACCCCACCCCCTTGCTCAAGGGGGGACAGTAACCACTCCTAGTCAACGGAAAGAATCCGGCCTGAGCGGGGCTCGAACCGCCGCCTGTTTGGTCATGAAGCCTTGCAGCGCGGCGCTCTAACCGACTGAGCTACCAGAGTTGTCATGTGTGTGTGTGTGTGTGTGTGTGTGTGTGTGTGTGTGTGTGTGTGTGTGTGTGTGTGTGTGTGTGTGTGTGTGTGTGTGTGTGTGTGTGTGTGTGTGTGTGTGTGTGTGTGTGTGTGTGTGTGTGTGTGTGTGTGTGTGTGTGTGTGTGTGTGTGTGTGTGTGTGTGTGTGTGTGTGTGTGTGTGTGTGTGTGTGTGTGTGTTGCCGAAAATGATGCACTGCCAATAGCCAAACTTGTAATGTATGTATGTATATATGTTTGAATATTGAATCTGTAAGAATAGCTAAGGGCGTTAATCCTCTTAAATTACACTTCTCCGTGAGAGAATCCCTTTACTGTGGATTTTATTTTAAACCTCAAGGTGTATACATAAAAACATAAGAATGTAAGGAGTCTGTATTGCCCTTTACAAGGCAGCTCCTGTAATCCTAACCCCACCTTACCTCACTATCCATGAATTTATCCAACCAACCAATCCAACCAACAAGATATAGATGAGCACAGAGCCAACGCGCAGATCTATATAGCTATAGCGCCATCTTCACCTCTATATATACACCAATATGCAGGAAAACTTGACTGAATGTATATATGTATGTATGTATTATGCTTAGCTGAACGTCTGTGTGTCTTTATGTGTCTGTCTCCCGCTACCTGCCTGTCTGTCTGTCTATCGGTCTGCCTTGCTATGCCTGTTTCTCTGTCACCACATCTTGCTTATCATCCTGTCTAGTTGTCATGTTCATATCTAGCCCCTACACCTGTTTCTATCTGCAAATTTTGGTAATACTCCCTTACTTAGCTTACCTATACCTAACATTTCTAATAAACTTACTAACATGTCTAAATTTACTTATAAACTTACTGATACGTCTAATAAGCTAAGCTTGCCTCATATATATTACCTGCCCGTCTACCTTTTCCCTTTTCCCACATCTGTCCTGAAGGCATGTTGGTATAATACTTATATTACCTGCCCGGCTACCTTTCCGTTTCCTTCACCTATCCTGAAGGAATGTTAGTATATACTACCTGCCTATCTATCTTTCCACAGATGTCCAACATAGATTTAGATATTACCCACCTGTCTAGATTAGTTTCTCCAACTGTTCTAAAGGTATGTTAGTATATATTTCCTTCCTGTCCATCTATCCTCTCCCACACCTGTCCTTCAGCCGTCAGTAAGTACAAAAGAAAAGAAAAGAACAAGGTGAAAGCAGGTCAGGAGCGCAAGGATCTTCTAAATCGAGGAGTTGGATTGGAGTTGGAACGCACGGACCAATTTTTAGACTCCTCGACTCTCCTGTTCGGAATATTTGCCTCCTCCTCCCGCCTCCCCCCGGTCTTTGGGTGATCAGCCAGGCATTGTAGAACTCGTCAATGCCAAGAGCAGTGTAAAGTCCCGCGGCCAAATGTCATGCTGAGGCGGAATGGGAAGGGTAGAGTGATTTGTTTGTGTGGGGGGTGGTAGTGTGTGGGGGAGGGTTAGGTGTGGGTGGGTGAGGGACGTTAGTGTGTGTGTGTAGGGTTGTGGGAGGGATGTGTGTGTGTGTGTGTGTGTGTGTGTGTGTGTGTGTTCATTACTGGTCCCTAGAAATGCACCAGATATATAAAAAAGTAGTATTGTAAAAGAAAAGGGGAAAAGAAAGGAACAAATAAGGAAGATGATAAACAAAGGAAAGGAAAGAAGAAAGAAATAAGGGACAAAGAAACGATGGAGCTCAGTATTCACCAGCACAAAGTGTATGAAAGGAGTGAATAGTCCACGTCCTGTATACATGTTAGGACGAAATGACAATGTCAGTGAGAATCAAATATGAAAAGAAATGAGAAACTAAAATAATTCATCATGGCGAATAATTCTTCATTCTCTCTCTCTCTCTCTCTCTCTCTCTCTCTCTCTCTCTCTCTCTCTCTCTCTCTCTCTCTCTCTCTCTCTCTCTCTCTCTCTCTCTCTTTTTCTGTGTTTGTCACACACACACACACACACACACACACACACACACACACACACACACACACACACACTTTTTGCTTCAGTTATATTTCTTTCCTTCCCTTCCTTCTTTCAGTTTCCTCCCATGCTAGTCCAGGCTTCAGCCCCATAGGCTCTATAGTAAAACCTTGCATTTCGATATATATAATGTTTTTTGGTTGATCCTAGTCAATTCGAGGGTGCTGAGTCCAAATCCGATGTATGCCAGACTGTAAATGTTGAGCAATTTTTTTTATAGCCGAAAATATACCCACAAATATGTTTTCTTGCGTATAACTCCGAAAATATTATAGATACGACCCAAGTATGTATTAAACTCAAATACAAACTTGTATATTGCGGACATTTTGGTATCAATTTCATAGCTCTATGTGCAATAGAACACGATATAGAGCTTTGCTGTATGTATGAATAGATATCTGTATGAATTACAATTCACCTGGAGATAAATGTATGCATGAACATTTTGGCGGGTGTTGGGTATTGCATGTTGTATGTTTTGTTCTTTTCTTTCAGATCAGTCATGGAGAATATTTGTTTGATATGCGAGTCCAGCAAAAATTCTCCACATCGTATTCGACAGGTACTATGGGACAAGCATTAAATCACAGTGCCGTGTTCAACGAGCAAATGGTATTAGCAGAGTGTATCAACTTGCACCTGATTCCCCACTTCCCAGGCAAAGTGTTACACTGAATGTCATAGCCAACAAAGTGCAGATCATAGAATGAGAGTGAATGCTTTGAGAGCAGTTAAAGTTCCTGAGGGTAAGAAGATCATCACAACAGGACCTGATCCCCGTCCCATCGACTTGGGCTCTGATGCTCAGCTTCCACCACTGACACACGAAGAAGCTGACGTCCTTATGGCCCATCACACGATCAATGAGGCTCTGGCTGGTCATTCTTCTATTAAGGTGGTGTCTGACGACACATATGTCCTTGTTACCCTGGCCCACCATCTCCATGCAAAGACCAACAATATGCCAAGCACAGTACAACTTTACATGGAATCCTGCACCAAGAACCGAACTGTCATACATATAAATGAAGTTGTAAAGAAACATGCAAAGGTCATGCCCAATCTCTTGGCAATGCATGCGTTAACTGGATGTGACTCTGTATCTTCCTTTTCAGGAATAGGCAAGACAACAGCTCTAAAGCAACTGCAATCATTCGCTAACCCCATTGAGCTTGGAAATCCATCAACTCCCCTGGATGAAGTTGTCAACTCCTGTCTGCCTTATGTGTGCCATCTATACAGACAACAGTCCTGTGATTCTCTCAATACCATAAGAACTAATATCTTCACACGACAGATAGCAGGAAAGAGACATTCACCTCCAAAACTGAGCAGTTTGCCTCCTACTATGCCGGCATTCAAGTTACACTGTGCTCGTGCCCACTATCAGGCTGTTCTGTGGAATTCTGCTGGCATGTTTTCGCCTCCTGAGTTAGACCCCCTTGAGTTTGGCTGGGAGAAGAGATATTCTCTTCTTCAGCCTGTACATCTTCCTGATGGTCAGGCTGTGATACCTAACGAGGTACTATTATCATCAGCTGTGGTTGCAAGTCGGGCTGCAGATCAGCACTGTGCAACTGCTCTAAGTTCAGTCTTGCATGCACAGAATTCTGCAAAGCAAAAGGAAATTGTGAGAACGTTGTGAAGAGTGTGTCACCGGAAGAGCTTAGTGGAGAGGAGGAGGACGAAGATGAGTAGGACTTCTGCGAACAAACTCTCTATAAAGTTTCCATCACTGACACTTCATTAAATCATCGTTCTCTCTTTGTTGAATGTGCCAAAAATTATCCATGTGACTTTCTCAACAATTATAATAAGTGTATTTTTGATATTATTATTTTATTTGAATGTAAGCAAACCAATGTTCTGCTTGCACGTCATGTACAGTCAATAATGTTTACTTGGGTTAAGCCATGTATACTTTCTTTCCTTGAGCCATTACATACAATTTCTCTTCCAATGTTGGTATTTCTATGCATATATATATATATATATATATATATATATATATATATATATATATATATATATATATATATATATATATATATATATATAGATATATATATATAAATCTATATATATATATATATATATATATATATATCGCAGAATTTATTACCCAAATTTGTACCAAACAACTTGACTCTGTGTGACTAGAATTACAAAATTATCTCTCTCAATGCCGAGCTACCTGCATGATACTGTGTTGGTTTTGATTCGTGAAAATAAAATAATGAAAAGTCCATATCACAGAGACTACGTAAGATAGAGCCATAATTTTGACACCAATAAATCCGCAGTACCCATATTTATATTCATGTTCAATACATATATAGGGTCTTAAGCTAATATTTTTAGAGTTATTGACGAAAAACTTAATTTCTCGTCGGCCATTTTGAATTTTCACCTCTAGAAAAAAATGCTCAACATTTACAGTCTGGCATACATCGGATTTGGATTCAGCACCCACGAATTGACTAGGTTCAACAAAAAAAACATTATATATATCGAAATGCAAGGTCCACCTTCCTGTAGCCTGGACTATGCTGATGACACCAAGGTGGGGGAAAGGCCCTCACAAAGACCGACTGCGAAATCATTCAGAAAGACCTCAATCACATTATCGAGTGGTCGGAAAAATGGCAAATGTCTTTTTAGGTTGACAAATGCAAAGGCATGCACATTGGGTCCCAAAATAGTAACCACACATACATCATGAATGGGAAACATCTGCAGGCGATGCAGGAGGAAAGGGATCTTGGAGTCACTATCAGCAGTGACCTGAAACACGCGAATCACCGTAAAAAGCATACAACAAAGCCAACACTATGCTCGGGTTCATAGCGAGGAACTTCGAGTGTAAAACACCAGACGTGATGCTATCCTTGTATAATTCCATGATAAGACCGCACCTCGAGTATGCAGTACAGTTCTGGTCTCCTAATTACAGACAGGACATTGCTTTACTGGAAAGGATTCAACTACGCGCCACAAAGATGATTCCAATCTTCAGGGCTCAACCGTACCAGGAACGACTCAAGCGACTCAATCTCTTTACCTTGGAGAAAAGACGCCTGCGAGGGGATATGATTCAAGTCTTCAAGTATCTGAAAAAAAGTTCAATAACGTCGATTACTCCAAATTCTTTGAACTGCAAACCAACTCAAGAACTAGAAATAACGGTCTACCCATTCAGTCGAGTCGATGTAACACTGACATTGGAAGGAGTTTCTTTTCAAACCGAGTCATCCGCCACTGGAACAATCTTCCCTCAGAAGTAGTAAATGCGAATACCATCAACTCCCTCAAATATAGAATCGACCGTCATTTCACTGCGTCGGGAGTAAACTTATTAACGAGGTGCTTTCATCTGCTCATCAAGCCCCAAGTGGCGGTCGAGCAGATTAAATCACCCAAGCGGGCGACCTCGTAATGAGCCAATAGGCTTTCTGTTGCCTGCATTCCCATGTTTCCCTCCCTCCATCTATTCCCCTCCTCCTCCTCCTTCTCCCCTCCCATCTTCCCGCCTAATGAAGGTTCGCACCCCTGCCCACTTCTCCCCAACTGTTCCGCCTTGACCTCATTTCACACTACTAAAAAAAGTAGTAATCTCAAATTTGTTTGTTTCAATTCTTACTGAAACATTATTTTACCATAATTTTTCCCTGTGCCTCTCACTTATTTCCTTTCTACAATCAGTAACAACTTAAGAAAGAGAAAGATAGAGAAACAAATAAAGAAAAAGAGAAATGAAGTGTAATAAAGAAATACAGAGAGAGAGAGAGAGAGAGAGAGAGAGAGAGAGAGAGAGAGAGAGAGAGAGAGAGAGAGAGAGAGAGAGAGAGAGAGAGAGAGAGAGAGAGAGAGAGAGAGAGAGAGAGAGAGATTTACATAGATTTACATAGAAAATCAGACCACACAGACCCCATGGTCCAGACTTGGTGGTCTGTCCTTAAACCTAAGTGATTTTACATTAATCAGAAGACTCCAAAACGTTGCATTTCTACTCTAGTTGATATTAAGTTGAAGGAAGTGACGGTCGAGCTTATTTTTGAAGGAGTCAATCGTGTTACACTGGACCACTGACGGTGGAAGCTTATTCCATTCTCGCACTATAACGTTGGTGAAGAAAAATTTGGTGCAGTCTGAATTTACTTGTCTACATCTGAGTTTTACGCCATTGTTCCTCGTGCGCAAAGTGTCATCGATCATAAACAATGTTGATCTGTCTACATTCGTGAAACCATTAAGTATTTTAAAACATTCGATCAGTTTTCCTCGGAGGCGACGTTTCTCAAGAGAGAACATGTTAAGGGTAGAAAGCCTTTCTTCGTAGGATTTGTTACGCAAGGAAGGATCATTTTCGTTGCCCGACGCTGAACACCTTCTAATTTAGCAATATCCTTTGCATGGTGGGGAGACCAAAACTGTACCGCGTATTCCAAGTGGGGTCTGACTAAACTGTTGTAGAGCGGGAGTATTACATCTTTATTCTTGAATACAAAGTTTCTTTTAATGAAGCCCAACATTCTGTTCGCTTTATTTGCTGCATCGATGCATTGCTGTGAGAATTTGAGGTTTGACGCGATTTTGGCCCCCAAGTCCTTGACGCATTGAACGCTTTTGAGTTTAACGCCGCGCATTTCGTATTCGAACTTTTATTCCTCGTTCCAATTTGAAGGACCTGGCACTTGTCTACGTTAAAGGGCATCTCCATCTCTCCGACCGTTGAAATGTTGTGCAAATCCTCTTGGAGGCTTTGCCTGTCTTCGTCAGTCAGAACCGAGTTACCAATCTTTGTGTCGTCTGCAAATTTACTAATGCGGTTATTGAGTCCAACATCCACGTCGTTGATGTATATAATGAAGAGCACTGGGCCAAGGACGAGCCCTGAGGGACGCCACTAGTGACAGGCGCCCACTCTGAGTTAAATCTGTCAATCACTACTCTTTGTTGTCTGTTGCTCAACCAATTCGCGATCCATTGGTTTACTTGACCGTCAATACCTATTTGCTTTAATTTGTAAAGTAATTTATGATGCGGGACTTTATCAAACGCTTTCTGGAAATCAAGATAGACTACGTCCAGTGATTTGGTTACGTCATAAACATTGAAGAGGTCGTTATAAAAGGTTAATAGGTTTGATAGGCAGGATCTTTTGTTTCGGAAGCCATGTTGTGAGTCCCCAATCAATGAGTGGCTTTCATGGTAACTCACAATTTTGTCTCTAATTATGCCCTCAAGTAGCTTACCTACAACCGAAGTTAGACTAATGGGCTTGTAATTACCTGGTACTTTTTTGTCTCCTTTCTTAAAAATCGGTGTCACGTTAGCCTTCTTCCAATCTGAAGGGACGATGCCTTGTCGCAAGGACATATTGAATACGGTTGTGAGGGAGGAGAGTATTTCACTCTTTGTTTCTTTCAGCAGAGTTGGATATACTTTGTCAGGTCCAGGACTTTTATTTGTTTTAAGTGATTTGAGGGCTTTAAGGACTTCATCGGGTTTTATTTCAAAGTTAGACAATGCATGCTCGGGATTTACATTAGTACTGGTGTTGTTGGTGGTGGCGGGAGGACTGTTATTATTAAACACCGAGGAAAAGTAATTGTTTAATAGGTTTGCAACGTGTTGGCTGTCAGTCACTAGTGCACCGTCGCTGTTTGTTAAAGGTCCAATTCCACTTCTGATCGCCTTTCTGTTGTTTATGTAACTGAAGAAGGATTTCGGATTATTTTTACAGTTGGCTGCAATATTTTCTTCATATCTACGCTTTGCCTGACGCACTAATCTGAGAGAGAGAGAAGGAAAGAAAGAAATAATGAGAGAAAGAACGAAAGAAAGAAAAAAGAGAGAAAGAAAGAAAATGAGAAAAAAATAATTAGAATGAAAAAGATATAGACAGACAGACAGTAAGAGAAAAAGAAAGAAAGAGAGGAAGAAAGAAAGAGAGAAAAGAAAGAGAGAAAGAAGACAGTAAGAAAAAAAATGAGAAAGAAAGAACTAGAATGAAAACTATATAGACAGAAAGAAAGAGACAGACAAGAAAATAAAGAAATAGAGGAAGAAAGAGAGGAACAGACAGAAAGAAAGAGAAAAGAAAAAAAAGATTAAGAAAGACAGGAAGAGAAAAGAAAGAAAGAAAGAAAAAAAGAAAGAGAAAACAAGAGAAAGTAAAACATGAGAAAGAAAAAGAAGAGAATAAAAGAAAGAGAAAGAATGAAAGAAAGACAAATAAAGTAATAAAGCTAAAGAGACAAAGAAAGAGAAAAGAAAGAAAAGAATGAAAGAAAAAGTATAAAGAGAGACTATGTGACTGACTGACTGACTGAATGAGAAGCAGGGCAATAGGAGGAGGAGGCAAAGACATGAGCAACACAATGATCATGATATGGAAGTTTGCAGTCTCTAAAGAAATGCTGAGAACTGAAAGAAAATCACTATTCCTCATGACTGTGTTAAGTGGAAGAACAAGAAGAGGAGACTGAGGAGGAGGAGGAGGAGGAGGAGGAGGAGAAGGAAAAGAAGGAGGAGGAGGAGGAGAAAAAGGAGGAGGAGGAGGAGGAGAAAAAGGAGGAGGAGGAGGAGAAGGAAAAGAAGGAGGAGGAGGAGGAGAAAAAGGAGGAGGAGGAGGAGGAGAAAAAGGAGGAGGAGGAGGAGAAGGAGGAGGAGGAGGCTAAGAGATGAGACAGATGGTACGCGCTATGGATTTTTTAACATAAAGGGAAGTAGCTCAAGGGCAAAAAAAAAAAAAAAAAAAAAAAAACTACTGACGCTGCTTCTGCAAATAGTGTGTGGTGAAAGAGTTTAAAAAGAGAGTTCATAATATATACCGCACCGATTACCTGAAGTAAAACACACACGCGAAAGGATGAGTTGGAATACTGTGCGTGAACGACATGAGGAAATTTTCTGAAACGGAAACGATTTAAAACATGCATTCGAAAACGATGGAAATGACAAAAAAAAAAAGCAAGGAAAAAACACTACATACCTAGCAAAAAAAGAGAAAAAGATGAACCAAAATATAAAGATGCCTTATGATATTACGTTGAGTGGCATGCCGAGAAATTCTGAAAACAAAATATAGGAAAAGAAAAAAACGTTGACCTACTAAATAGATAAACGTGAATTATGCCCGAATATTCTGACCATAGTTTAACCAAAAAAAGGCCTGGGCAGCGGATAACGTCCCCAGGCATAGTTAAGCACGGCAAAACGGGACCAAAGAATAATAAGTGGCTGTCTGTCGTGTTTGGCATACATATATAAACTCTGTGTGTGTGTGTGTGTGTGTGTGTGTGTGTGTGTGTGTGTGTGTGTGTGTGTGTGTGTGTGTGTGTGGTGATGTGTTTTGTGTTAGTGACATGAGAAATGAGAAAATTATGTTAGACGAAATGAGAGATAGAAAAACTTTAATTCTTTGGTGTAAAAATAATCAACCTGAACATTGCGATCTTCATGTTGTTGCTAATGGACACTGAATGAATGACCACTATATTTCAATCATTAACGTATCGTGTACGAGTGTGTGATTGCCATTTATGAGGCGAAGAGTGAAGAAAAGAGAGGCGGAGAGGTGGAAATGAGAGTGCCTGGATAATTATGTTAAAAGAGGAAAGAGATGCCAATGAAGAACATAGAGGAGAAAAAACTAGAACCTTATACTGTTGATGCTCATTTGTTTTCACGGTATAAGGCGTCTTTATAGATCCTTATAGATATAGCTGATAAAAAATATAAGAAAACATAATAATAAGAGAGAGAGAGAGAGAGAGAGAGAGAGAGAGAGAGAGAGAGAGAGAGAGAGAGAGAGAGAGAGAGAGAGAGAGAGAGAGAGAGAGAGAGCGTGGGCAAGACATGTAGTAGCTGTTGTTGGAGTGACAGTCCTGGCTGTGGAGTACTGTTGGGGGCGTGTATAATTGCCCTTGTGCACCTTGTTGACACTGGTATTACGTAATTAAATGTGCCGCTGGGAAAAGATAATTGGTGGTGGTGGTGGTCGTGATGAGGGTTAGTGTGTGTGTGTGTGTGTTGAACGTATTTCGAAGTTGTAGTGCACCACACACGGGCGGATCATAAGCTGGGCTCGTCATCGCCAGCAAGTACCCTGCCCACCCGAGCAACCTTTGTATAGTCGATCTATGGGTACTGCCGGGACCTTCAGCAGTGTGTGTGTGTGTGTGTGTGTGTGTGTGTGTGTGTGTGGTTAGATGAGAGTGTTTGTGTTTTAAGGGGGACTCCTTGAAGCGTTTTAGTAGAGTTCAGTGTCTGTGTCTGTGTCTGCTTCTTTGTCTGTATCATTGTGTTTGTTTACTCTGTGTGTGATGGATGGATTAAGATTCTCAGGGGTGTTTTCGCTTCTCCCTTCATTAATATCGTATTGTCTTTGCTTGTGGTGCTATTTATTTTTTTTATTTTGCTTTTAATATTATCGTTGTTCAGGGTTTTCTTTTTTTCTTTGTATCTTCATATCCTATTCATTTCGGTTTTATTATTATCATAATTTAGTTATTAGGTTTATAATGCAGTGGTGAATCACAAACACACACACACACACACACACACACACACACACACACACACACACACACACACACACACACACACACACGTAGAACTTCCTCATATATTTCTGACTATTCGCCAATTTGATAATCTTGTGAGAAAGAAACAAAGAAGAGATAGGAGGAAGAGTGAAGACAAGGGAAAAGTTTAAAGAAAGGTAATGGGAGATCTGACTGGAGCAGGGAAGAGGTAAAATTAACGTTGAAAAAAGGCAAATAGATACAGAAGTAGCAATAAAGAAAGAGATGCAGTGAAAAAAAAAAATAGGACTGAAAATTGGAAAACAAATATGAACCTATTGCAAATATAAAATTCACTTTAGAGTTAGATAGATAGATAGACAGGTAGATAGGTAGAGACTGAGACAGAGATAGAGATAGACTAATACATATTCAACAATTTAGGTAACAAAACTCTCTCCCCTGTTAGAGAGAGAGAGAGAGAGAGAGAGAGAGAGAGAGAGAGAGAGAGAGAGAGAGAGAGAGAGAGAGAGAGAGAGAGAGAGAGAGAGAGAGAGAGAGAGAGAGAGAGAGAGAGAGAGAGAGAGAGAGAGAGAGAGAGAGAGAGAGAGAGCAGGTGGGTGGAGGTTCTTGTAAAGGAGAAGTTACAGTAAAAGGAAAAGTGGCTTTGAGAAAGGAGGAGGAGGAGGAGGAGGAATACATAGGAATACATAGGAAGAACAGACACCAGAACACCTATCGGTCTATGGCTAGGGTGTCTGTTTACTACCGCTACTACTAGTAATCTACGTGTGGCAGGACAGGACAGAAAAGATGAAGGCTCCTCCCCACCCACCTCTCCCTCCGGCAACGTGCCGGCAGGAAATAGTTAGAAGAGAACACGATGTGCCTTTAAGGATCGTCCAGTTTGGCTCCGGGGATACAGAAACGCTGCCGTGTCAACGTATTCCGACCGCAAAACTCCGTAAGTTGGCCTCTCACCACACTGTCTCCAACTAAATTGACTCTAGTAGTTAGTTTGCCCATACCAGGAAACAGCGTCTGGTTCGTACAAGTGACAGCTGGTAGAATGGTCTTGTGATTTCTTCTGGAAGGGCGCGAGGTACAAGCGGGAGCGCGGGCTAAGGTGGGTTTGGAAGTGGTGGTGGTGATAGTAGTGGGTGGTTGGGGAAGGGTGGAGGGTGAGGTGTGGATGGAGGGAGATGTGGTATCAGAAGTGGAGGAGGAGGCGGAGGTTGAGTTCGTGTTGGAGGTGGAAGTGGAGGATGGAGTGGTGATGAGGATAGGGGAGGAGTCAAGGGTGTTGGAGGGAGAGGAAGGGAGAGCGGGAGAAAGGGGAGTGGTACTGTGGATGGAGGTGGATGGGGTAGGAAGGGAGGTGGATGGAGTAGAAGGAATGGTAAGGGTGGCGGCGGGTTCAGGCGTGGCAGAGGAGATCGTGTTGAAGGTGGAAGGGGAAGATGGAGTGGTGATGAGGATAGGGGAGGAGTCAAGGGTGTTGGAGGGAGAAGAGGGAGGGGGAGTGGATGAGGTAGCAAGGGAGGTGGATGGGATAGAAGGAATGGTAGGGGTGGCGGGTTCTGGCGTTGCTGATGAGTTGGTTGGTTGAGGCGAGGCAGAGGAGATCGTGTTGGAGGTGGAAGGGGAAGATGGAGTGGTGATGAGGATAGGGGAGGAGTCAAGGGTGGTGGAGGGAGAAGAGGGAGTGGGAGTGGATGAGGTAGCTAGGGAGGTGGATGGGGCGGAAGGAATAGTAAGGATGGAGGCGGGTTCAGGCGAGGCAGAGGAGGAGGAGGAGGTATGTAATTGGGTCAGAACGTCAGAATATGAGTTTGAGGAGGAGGAAGCTGGAGTAGAAAGGGCGGGGAAAGAAGTCACAACTTCCCATATCAACACGTTTGAGCGTTTCAGCTCATCGTTAATCGAGCTAAGTGCTTGGATACGCGAGTCCAAGACACAATATTTACATTTAGACTCGCTGAGTTGAAAGTGGATCGTGGCAAATTTCTGCGAACAATTACCGCAAGTGAAATATTTGGGCATGGTTACAATTCCTTTTTTCTTTTCTTTTTTCTGTAGCAAGAAACTTTAGCTATGATATATTTAGAAACCGCGTGGGTGGCTTGCTGAATACCAGGAAGAGGAAGCGGTACCGGCAAAACAAGATGAAGTAGGCGTAGTTTCACTAAGAAGGGACGCCGGGACGGCAGGCAGGAGTGAGGCGTCAGGAATTAAGGCTTTTGAGCCTACATCATTCCATCAGTTCTCTCTTCTTCCTTTCTTACTGACTCATTCATGTGTTTCCCAGCTCCGTCTCTTCCCAAAGTCAGACCCAGTATATACTTTCCCTGTGTCGGAGTATTCATTATGTGTTCCTTCTATTACGATATCCTTTTATTACTGTTATTGGGACTATCTTACAGTAAAGCAACTTATTTAGTATATTAATTCATTTTTTCCATTGTTTTTCTTGGGTTGTGTAGTGCGCTGTTGCTTCGTGTGTCCCAGCGAGCGCTGTGGCTGCTTCCCTTCATATTCCGAAGCCATGTTGTGCCTATGTCTGGTCATGTATCAGTTCTCTCAAGGAAGTGTTTTAGTCTGTCGTCAACTGTCACTCTTTTCCCTTGCACTTCTTATTTTCTTTCTCCTACTTTTCCTCCTGTTCCATGTTTACTGACTCCTGTTAGCCGTAGGATGTCTTGAGTTACCATGACTTGCAACATATTAATTCTTATGTTCTTATGTAATGAAGTCATTTTCCCCCACAGCTTAGGTTACCAGTAGTGTAAGTTAAGGGTAGTTATTTCCTCTTATTTCTCTCTTTACTGTAAAATTTCCATGTCCCTTTCTTCCTTAAAGGCACATCGTGTTGTCTTCTAACTATTTCCTGCCGGCACGTTGCCGGAGGGAGAGGTGGGTGGGGAGGAGCCTTCATCTTTTCTGTCCTGTCCTGCCACACGTAGATTACTAGTAGTAGCGGTAGTAAACAGACACCCTAGCCATAGACCGATAGGTGTTCTGGTGTCTGTTCTTCCTATGTATTCCTATGTATTCCTCCTCCTCCTCCTCCTCCTCCTCCTTTCTCAAAGCCACTTTTCCTTTTACTGTAACTTCTCCTTTACAAGACACGCCACACCCCCGCTCTCTCTCTCTCTCTCTCTCTCTCTCTCTCTCTCTCTCTCTCTCTCTCTCTCTCTCTCTCTCTCTCTCTCTCTCTCTCTCTCTCTCTCTCTCTCTCTCTCTCTCTCTCTCTCTAACAGGGGAGAGAGTTTTGTTACCTAAATTGTTGAATATGTATTAGTCTATCTCTATCTCTGTCTCAGTCTCTACCTATCTACCTGTCTATCTATCTATCTAACTCTAAAGTGAATTTTATATTTGCAATAGGTTCATATTTGTTTTCCAATTTTCAGTCCTATTTTTTTTTTTCACTGCATCTCTTTCTTTATTGCTACTTCTGTATCTATTTGCCTTTTTTCAACGTTAATTTTACCTCTTCCCTGCTCCAGTCAGATCTCCCATTACCTTTCTTTAAACTTTTCCCTTGTCTTCACTCTTCCTCCTATCTCTTCTTTGTTTCTTTCTCACAAGATTATCAAATTGGCGAATAGTCAGAAATATATGAGGAAGTTCTACGTGTGTGTGTGTGTGTGTGTGTGTGTGTGTGTGTGTGTGTGTGTGTGTGTGTGTGTGTGTGTGTGTGTGTGTGTGTGTGTTTGTGATTCACCACTGCATTATAAACCTAATAACTAAATTATGATAATAATAAAACCGAAATGAATAGGATATGAAGATACAAAGAAAAAAAGAAAACCCTGAACAACGATAATATTAAAAGCAAAATAAAAAAAATAAATAGCACCACAAGCAAAGACAATACGATATTAATGAAGGGAGAAGCGAAAACACCCCTGAGAATCTTAATCCATCCATCACACACAGAGTAAACAAACACAATGATACAGACAAAGAAGCAGACACAGACACAGACACTGAACTCTACTAAAACGCTTCAAGGAGTCCCCCTTAAAACACAAACACTCTCATCTAACCACACACACACACACACACACACACACACACACACACACACACACACTGCTGAAGGTCCCGGCAGTACCCATAGATCGACTATACAAAGGTTGCTCGGGTGGGCAGGGTACTTGCTGGCGATGACGAGCCCAGCTTATGATCCGCCCGTGTGTGAATTGCACACTACAACTTCGAAATACGTTCAACACACACACACACACACACTAACCCTCATCACGACCACCACCACCACCAATTATCTTTTCCCAGCGGCACATTTAATTACGTAATACCAGTGTCAACAAGGTGCACGAGGGCAATTATACACGCCCCCAACAGTACTCCACAGCCAGGACTGTCACTCCAACAACAGCTACTACATGTCTTGCCCATACACGCTCTCTCTCTCTCTCTCTCTCTCTCTCTCTCTCTCTCTCTCTCTCTCTCTCTCTCTCTCTCTCTCTCTCTCTTATTATTATGTTTTCTTATATTTTTTATCAGCTATATCTATAAGGATCTATAAAGACGCCTTATACCGTGAAAACAAATGAGCATCAACAGTATAAGGTTCTAGTTTTTTCTCCTCTATGTTCTTCATTGGCATCTCTTTCCTCTTTTAACATAATTATCCAGGCACTCTCATTTTCCACCTCTCCGCCTCTCTTTTCTTCACTCTTCGCCTCATAAATGGCAATCACACACTCGTACACGATACGTTAATGATTGAAATATAGTGGTCATTAATTCAGTGTCCATTAGCAACAACATGAAGATCGCAATGTTCAGGTTGATTATTTTTACACCAAAGAATTAAAGTTTTTCTATCTCTCATTTCGTCTAACATAATTTTCTCATTTCTCATGTCACTAACACAAAACACATCACCACACACACACACACACACACACACACACACACACACACACACACACAGAGTTTATATATGTATGCCAAACACGACAGACAGCCACTTATTATTCTTTGGTCCCGTTTTGCCGTGCTTAACTATGCCTGGGGACGTTATCCGCTGCCCAGGCCTTTTTTTGGTTAAACTATGGTCAGAATATTCGGGCATAATTCACGTTTATCTATTTAGTAGGTCAACGTTTTTTTCTTTTCCTATATTTTGTTTTCAGAATTTCTCGGCATGCCACTCAACGTAATATCATAAGGCATCTTTATATTTTGGTTCATCTTTTTCTCTTTTTTTGCTAGGTATGTAGTGTTTTTTCCTTGCTTTTTTTTTTG
The DNA here is from genome assembly GCF_024679095.1 of Eriocheir sinensis. Classification (NCBI taxonomy): domain Eukaryota; kingdom Metazoa; phylum Arthropoda; class Malacostraca; order Decapoda; family Varunidae; genus Eriocheir; species Eriocheir sinensis. The sequence goes on from NW_026110651.1 coordinate 486,623, forward strand.
TCATTTCCATCGTTTTCGAATGCATGTTTTAAATCGTTTCCGTTTCAGAAAATTTCCTCATGTCGTTCACGCACAGTATTCCAACTCATCCTTTCGCGTGTGTGTTTTACTTCAGGTAATCGGTGCGGTATATATTATGAACTCTCTTTTTAAACTCTTTCACCACACACTATTTGCAGAAGCAGCGTCAGTATTTTTTTTTTTTTTTTTTTTTTGCCCTTGAGCTACTTCCCTTTATGTTAAAAAATCCATAGCGCGTACCATCTGTCTCATCTCTTAGCCTCCTCCTCCTCCTTCTCCTCCTCCTCCTCCTTTTTCTCCTCCTCCTCCTCCTCCTTTTCCTTCTCCTCCTCCTTTTTCTCCTCCTCCTCCTCCTCCTTTTTCTCCTCCTCCTCCTCCTTCTTTTCCTTCTTCTCCTCCTCCTCCTCCTCCTCAGTCTCCTCTTCTTGTTCTTCCACTTAACACAGTCATGAGGAATAGTGATTTTCTTTCAGTTCTCAGCATTTCTTTAGAGACTGCAAACTTCCATATCATGATCATTGTGTTGCTCATGTCTTTGCCTCCTCCTCCTATTGCCCTGCTTCTCATTCAGTCAGTCAGTCAGTCACATAGTCTCTCTTTATACTTTTTCTTTCATTCTTTTCTTTCTTTTCTCTTTCTTTGTCTCTTTAGCTTTATTACTTTATTTGTCTTTCTTTCATTCTTTCTCTTTCTTTTATTCTCTTCTTTTTCTTTCTCATGTTTTACTTTCTCTTGTTTTCTCTTTCTTTTTTTCTTTCTTTCTTTCTTTTCTCTTCCTGTCTTTCTTGATCTTTTTCTTTTCTCTTTCTTTCTGTCTGTTCCTCTCTTTCTTCCTCTATTTCTTTATTTTCTTGTCTGTCTCTTTCTTTCTGTCTATATAGTTTTCATTCTAGTTCTTTCTTTCTCATTTTTTTTCTTACTGTCTTCTTTCTCTCTTTCTTTTCTCTCTTTCTTTCTTCCTCTCTTTCTTTCTTTTTCTCTTACTGTCTGTCTGTCTATATCTTTTTCATTCTAATTATTTTTTTCTCATTTTCTTTCTTTCTCTCTTTTTTCTTTCTTTCGTTCTTTCTCTCATTATTTCTTTCCTTCTCTCTCTCTCAGATTAGTGCGTCAGGCAAAGCGTAGATATGAAGAAAATATTGCAGCCAACTGTAAAAATAATCCGAAATCCTTCTTCAGTTACATAAACAACAGAAAGGCGATCAGAAGTGGAATTGGACCTTTAACAAACAGCGACGGTGCACTAGTGACTGACAGCCAACACGTTGCAAACCTATTAAACAATTACTTTTCCTCGGTGTTTAATAATAACAGTCCTCCCGCCACCACCAACAACACCAGTACTAATGTAAATCCCGAGCATGCATTGTCTAACTTTGAAATAAAACCCGATGAAGTCCTTAAAGCCCTCAAATCACTTAAAACAAATAAAAGTCCTGGACCTGACAAAGTATATCCAACTCTGCTGAAAGAAACAAAGAGTGAAATACTCTCCTCCCTCACAACCGTATTCAATATGTCCTTGCGACAAGGCATCGTCCCTTCAGATTGGAAGAAGGCTAACGTGACACCGATTTTTAAGAAAGGAGACAAAAAAGTACCAGGTAATTACAAGCCCATTAGTCTAACTTCGGTTGTAGGTAGGCTACTTGAGGGCATAATTAGAGACAAAATTGTGAGTTACCATGAAAGCCACTCATTGATTGGGGACTCACAACATGGCTTCCGAAACAAAAGATCCTGCCTATCAAACCTATTAACCTTTTATAACGACCTCTTCAATGTTTATGACGTAACCAAATCACTGGACGTAGTCTATCTTGATTTCCAGAAAGCGTTTGATAAAGTCCCGCATCATAAATTACTTTACAAATTAAAGCAAATAGGTATTGACGGTCAAGTAAACCAATGGATCGCGAATTGGTTGAGCAACAGACAACAAAGAGTAGTGATTGACAGATTTAACTCAGAGTGGGCGCCTGTCACTAGTGGCGTCCCTCAGGGCTCGGTCCTTGGCCCAGTGCTCTTCATTATATACATCAACGACGTGGATGTTGGACTCAATAACCGCATTAGTAAATTTGCAGACGACACAAAGATTGGTAACTCGGTTCTGACTGACGAAGACAGGCAAAGCCTCCAAGAGGATTTGCACAACATTTCAGCTTGGTCGGAGATGGGAGATGCCCTTTAACGTAGACAAGTGCCAGGTCCTTCAAATTGGAACGAGGAATAAAAAGTTCGAATACGAAATGCGCGGCGTTAAACTCAAAAGCGTTCAATGCGTCAAGGACTTGGGGGCCAAAATCGCGTCAAACCTCAAATTCTCACAGCAATGCATCGATGCAGCAAATAAAGCGAACAGAATGTTGGGCTTCATTAAAAGAAACTTTGTATTCAAGAATAAAGATGTAATACTCCCGCTCTACAACAGTTTAGTCAGACCCCACTTGGAATACGCGGTACAGTTTTGGTCTCCCCACCATGCAAAGGATATTGCTAAATTAGAAGGTGGGCAACGAAAATGATCCCTTCCTTGCGCAACAAATCCTACGAAGAAAGGTTTTCTACCCTTAACATGTTCTCTCTTGAGAAACGTCGCCTCCGAGGAAAACTGATCGAATGTTTTAAAATACTTAATGGTTTCACGAATGTAGACAGATCAACATTGTTTATGATCGATGACACTTTGCGCACGAGGAACAATGGCGTAAAACTCAGATGTAGACAAGTAAATTCAGACTGCACCAAATTTTTCTTCACCAACGTTATAGTGCGAGAATGGAATAAGCTTCCACCGTCAGTGGTCCAGTGTAACACGATTGACTCCTTCAAAAATAAGCTCGACCGTCACTTCCTTCAACTTAATATCAACTAGAGTAGAAATGCAACGTTTTGGAGTCTTCTGATTAATGTAAAATCACTTAGGTTTAAGGACAGACCACCAAGTCTGGACCATGGGGTCTGTTGTCTGATTTTCTATGTAAATCTATGTAAATCTCTCTCTCTCTCTCTCTCTCTCTCTCTCTCTCTCTCTCTCTCTCTCTCTCTCTCTCTCTCTCTCTGTCTCTGTATTTCTTTATTACACTTCATTTCTCTTTTTCTTTATTTGTTTCTCTATCTTTCTCTTTCTTAAGTTGTTACTGATTGTAGAAAGGAAATAAGTGAGAGGCACAGGGAAAAATTATGGTAAAATAATGTTTCAGTAAGAATTGAAACAAACAAATTTGAGATTACTACTTTTTTTAGTAGTGTGAAATGAGGTCAAGGCGGAACAGTTGGGGAGAAGTGGGCAGGGTGCGAACCTTCATTAGGCGGGAAGATGGGAGGGAGAAGGAGGAGGAGGAGGAATAGATGGAGGAGGAAACATGGGAATGCAGGCAACAGAAAGCCTATTGGCTCATTACGAGGTCGTTTGGGTGATTTAATCTGCTCGACCGCCACTTGGGGCTTGATGAGCAGATGAAAGCACCTCGTTAATAAGTTTACTCCGACGCAGCGAAATGACGGTCGATTCTATATTTAAAGGAGTTGATGGTATTCGCATTTACTACTTCTGAGGGAAGATTGTTCCAGTGGCGGATGAATCGGTTTGAAAAGAAACTCCTTCCAATGTCAGTGTTACATCGACTCGACTGAATGGGTAGACCGTTATTTCTAGTTCTTGAGTTGGTTTGCAGTACAAAGAATTTGGAGTAATCGACGTTATTGAACTTTTTCAGATACTTGAAGACTTGAATCATATCCCTCGCAGGCGTCTTTTCTCCAAGGTAAAGAGATTGAGTCGCTTGAGTCGTTCCTGGTACGGTTGAGCCCTGAAGATTGGAATCATCTTTGTGGCGCGTAGTTGAATCCTTTCCAGTAAAGCAATGTCCTTTCTGTTATTAGGAAACCAGAACTGTACTGCATACTCGAGGTGCGGTCTTATCATGGAATTATACAAGGATAGCATCACGTCTGGTGTTTTACACTCGGAGTTCCTCGATATGAACCCGAGCATAGTGTTGGCTTTGTTGTATGCTTTTTACAGTGATTCGCGTGTTTCAGGTCACTGCTGATAGTGACTCCAAGATCCCTTTCCTCCTGCATCGCCTGCAGATGTTTCCCATTCATGATGTATGTGGTTACTATTTTGGGACCCAATGTGCATGCCTTTGCATTTGTCAACCTAAAAGACATTTGCCATTTTCCGACCACTCGATAATGTGATTGAGGTCTTTCTGAATGATTTCGCAGTCGGTCTTTGTGAGGGCCTTTCCCCACCTTGGTGTCATCAGCATAGTCCAGGCTACAGGAAGGTGGACCTTGCATTTCGATATATAATGTTTTTTTGTTGAACCTAGTCAATTCGTGGGTGCTGAATCCAAATCCGATGTATGCCAGACTGTAAATGTTGAGCATTTTTTTCTAGAGGTGAAAATTCAAAATGGCCGACGAGAAATTAAGTTTTCGTCAATAACTCTAAAAATATTAGCTTAAGACCCTATATATGTATTGAACATGAATATAAATATGGGTACTGCGGATTTATTGGTGTCAAAATTATGGCTCTATCTTACGTAGTCTCTGTGATATGGACTTTTCATTATTTTATTTTCACGAATCAAAACCAACACAGTATCATGCAGGTAGCTCGGCATTGAGAGAGATAATTTTGTAATTCTAGTCACACAGAGTCAAGTTGTTTGGTACAAATTTGGGTAATAAATTCTATAGATATAGATATATATATATATATATAGATATCTATATCTATATATATATATATATATATATATATATATATATATATATATATATATATATATAATATATATATATATATATATATATAGGTATAGAAATACCAACATTGGAAGAGAAATTGTATGTAATGGCTCAAGGAAAGAAAGTATACATGGCTTAACCCAAGTAAACATTATTGACTGTACATGACGTGCAAGCAGAACATTGGTTTGCTTACATTCAAATAAAAATAATAATATCAAAAATACACTTATTATAATTGTTGAGAAAGTCACATGGATAATTTTTGGCACATTCAACAAAGAGAGAACGATGATTTAATGAAGTGTCAGTGATGGAAACTTTATAGAGAGTTTGTTCGCAGAAGTCCTACTCATCTTCGTCCTCCTCCTCTCCACTAAGCTCTTCCGGTGACACACTCTTCACAACGTTCTCACAATTTCCTTTTGCTTTGCATTTGCAGAATTCTGTGCATGCAAGACTGAACTTAGAGCAGTTGCACAGTGCTGATCTGCAGCCCGACTTGCAACCACAGCTGATGATAATAGTACCTCGTTAGGTATCACAGCCTGACCATCAGGAAGATGTACAGGCTGAAGAAGAGAATATCTCTTCTCCCAGCCAAACTCAAGGGGGTCTAACTCAGGAGGCGAAAACATGCCAGCAGAATTCCACAGAACAGCCTGATAGTGGGCACGAGCACAGTGTAACTTGAATGCCGGCATAGTAGGAGGCAAACTGCTCAGTTTTGGAGGTGAATGTCTCTTTCCTGCTATCTGTCGTGTGAAGATATTAGTTCTTATGGTATTGAGAGAATCACAGGACTGTTGTCTGTATAGATGGCACACATAAGGCAGACAGGAGTTGACAACTTCATCCAGGGGAGTTGATGGATTTCCAAGCTCAATGGGGTTAGCGAATGATTGCAGTTGCTTTAGAGCTGTTGTCTTGCCTATTCCTGAAAAGGAAGATACAGAGTCACATCCAGTTAACGCATGCATTGCCAAGAGATTGGGCATGACCTTTGCATGTTTCTTTACAACTTCATTTATATGTATGACAGTTCGGTTCTTGGTGCAGGATTCCATGTAAAGTTGTACTGTGCTTGGCATATTGTTGGTCTTTGCATGGAGATGGTGGGCCAGGGTAACAAGGACATCTGTGTCGTCAGACACCACCTTAATAGAAGAATGACCAGCCAGAGCCTCATTGATCGTGTGATGGGCCATAAGGACGTCAGCTTCTTCGTGTGTCAGTGGTGGAAGCTGAGCATCAGAGCCCAAGTCGATGGGACGGGGATCAGGTCCTGTTGTGATGATCTTCTTACCCTCAGGAACTTTAACTGCTCTCAAAGCATTCACTATCATTCCTATGATCTGCACTTTGTTGGCTATGACATTCAGTGTAACACTTTGCCTGGGAAGTGGGAATCAGGTGCAAGTTGATACTCTGCTAATACCATTTGCTCGTTGAACACGGCACTGTGATTTAATGCTTGTCCCATAGTACCTGTCGAATACGATGTGGAGAATTTTTGCTGGACTCGCATATCAAACAAATATTCTCCATGACTGATCTGAAAGAAAAGAACAAAACATACAACATGCAATACCCAACACCCGCCAAAATGTTCATGCATACATTTATCTCCAGGTGAATTGTAATTCATACAGATATCTATTCATACATACAGCAAAGCTCTATATCGTGTTCTATTGCACATAGAGCTATGAAATTGATACCAAAATGTCCGCAATATACAAGTTTGTATTTGAGTTTAATACATACTTGGGTCGTATCTATAATATTTTCGGAGTTATACGCAAAAAAACATATTTGTGGGTATATTTTCGGCTATAAAAAAAATTGCTCAACATTTACAGTCTGGCATACATCGGATTTGGACTCAGCACCCTCGAATTGACTAGGATCAACCAAAAAACATTATATATATCGAAATGCAAGGTTTTACTATAGAGCCTATGGGGCTGAAGCCTGGACTAGCATGGGAGGAAACTGAAAGAAGGAAGGGAAGGAAAGAAATATAACTGAAGCAAAAAGTGTGTGTGTGTGTGTGTGTGTGTGTGTGTGTGTGTGTGTGTGTGTGTGTGTGTGTGTGACGAAGACGGAACATGAGAGAGAGAGAGAGAGAGAGAGAGAGAGAGAGAGAGAGAGAGAGAGAGAGAGAGAGAGAGAGAGAGAGAGAGAGAGAGAGAGAGAGAGAGAGAGAGAGAGAGAGAGAGAGAGAGAGAGAGAGAGAGAGAGAGAGAGAGAGAGTGTCACCTGTCCTCAGGGGCTGACCTCACACTCTCATCAGAAGAAATTTTGGGACCGTTAAGACGGGGACGAGGAGGGGCGGGGAAAGCAGGTACGAGGAGAGTGAGGTGGCTATGGACGATGAATTGGTAAAAAAACGTAAATATTAGAAAAACAGAGCCCAGTTCAGGCGTCCGAGTGACAACGCCCCGACTGTACCTTGCCTCTCTTCTTAAGAAGCTCTTTTATTATTCCTTTTCAAATCTTCTCTTTCATTTTATATCTCGCATTCGTCCTTTACTCTTTTTCTTTCAACGTTATTTTTTTCACGTTAGTTCCGCATTCCCACGTATCACCTTCCTTGCTGCAATTTCCGCCTTTCGTCCTCTCCTCCTCCTCCTCCTCCTCCTTTCGGTTTTCGTGTTTCACCGGCTGACACACGCTTTATCTCATTTTTCATCTCTATCTTCTCCCACTCTGCACATCTCTTCAGTCAGTCAGTCGCCTTTCAAGTCTTTTTTAAGCGACTTTCCTCTTTTCATGCCTCTTCAAATCTTGTCTTTCATTTGATTCCTCGTCTTTCGCTCTTTTTTTTCTTTTCAATGTCGTCTTTTTCATGTTAATCCCCGTTCACACTTTGCCGACTCTGGGCCACAACAACCCAGAGACTTCTGGATTGGACAAGTCGGCTCCCACGCTCCAAGAATTGGGGGGGATTTTGGGGGGCATCTTGGTGTCGGCTACCATGACTGCCGACTGTCTGGGATATTCGGCCAACTATAAATAAAGTTGCTATCATGTCCGCGACATGCTACCAACTAGTCTCAAGACAAGTCTCAACGGTCATTTTTTGAAATGGCGCCATGTCTACGACAACCACGAATCTGCCGACCGATTGGCCGACAGTGGTAGACACTCTTTACGACAGTCTTGCAGTTTGTCTGTCAACTGGTTGGCCGACTAGCTGGCCGACAGTTGCCAAGGAGTTGGCGGATGATCTTCGCGACTATTTTGGCGACAACCTTGCCGACTGTCGCCGAATTCTACCCAAAATTTTAAAAGGACATTTTGGCCGTAGACATCTTAATTAATAGAAATCTTCATGGGTCCTGGGGTGTATAGGCTGTGATGGGCCGAGACTCCCCTGTGTCTACTTCTGGCGTTGCCACCCTTTCCTTAAAATACGGAATCGCTTTGTAATCCAGAATTAAATGTAGCGTTCCGTTTTGAGTTAATACGGAACGCCATTTGTTCCGCATTTTGTTATTTGAATGGTCAAGCAGATGGTACTCAGTATCTTAATATTGTAGTGAGCGCATTTTCGGTCAATCACAAAACCATTCCGTGAAATTTGTCAAGGTTCGTCCTAAAATGTAAAATACGCGACGTAACGTTCCTTCCCCTCCCTCTTGCCTCCACCAGCAGCGTGCTGGCTGTCACCATTGTATGCTCGAGAAATTTTAGGGTTGCCACCCGTTCCTTTAAATATGGATCCATTCCATATTGGAGAGTGGGATGTTGCGTTATACATTTTTCTGACCTCAGGGTGGCAACCCTACTGTAGTTGTGTCATTCAACACAAGAAAGAGGCAGCAGGAGCGCGTGCGTGCTGTGAGGCTCCCAAACGTGTGCCAGTGAAACGTAACCATGCCCAGGAGTTGTTGTTGTGCTTGTGATTGCAAAATGAAAATATAAATTTCTTGATGGCGGCAGTGTTAGCCAATATTTCTGAGCCGACGGTCGTCACCAACGTGCTTCATTAGGCAAATATTGTCGTCAGAACAGTCTCTCATTACTTTGAAGTAGTCGACACCGACGATTTCCGACAGGAAATGACAGAAATTTGAAAAATGGCCCCGACAGTCGTCACGACTGTCTCCAGACAAGCCAAGACTGTTGACGACAGTCTTGACGACTGTTCCCCACCTCCCTCAGACCTCAGCCGGAAGTGACGGTTGGTCCAGACTCTTGCCGATTCTTGTCATGAAAGTTTAACATGAAATACATTTTCGCGCTAAAGCCCCGTTCACATTGTGCCGAGTCTGGGCCATGACAACCCAGCGACTTTTGGATCTGACAAGACGACTCCCACACTTTAAGAACTGGGGGAGTTCTTTCGGGTGTCTTGGTGTCAGCCAGCATGATTCCCGACTGTCTGGGACATTTGGCCAACTAGTTGCCAGCATGTCGCAGACATGCTGACAACTAGTCTGAAGAGTCTCAACGATCATTTTCTGAAGTGGCGCCATGACTACGACAACTACGAATCTGCCGACCGATTGGGCGACAGTCGCAGACGGTCTTGACATTCTCGCAGATTGTGTGTCAACTGGTTGTTCGACCAGCTGGCCGACAGGTGCCAAGGAGTAGGCAGACGGTCTTCGTGACTGTCTTGGCGACAGCCTCGCCGACTGTCGCCGAATTTTACCCAAAATTTTAATAGGATATTTTGACCGTAGACATCTTAATAGCAGTCTTCATGGGTCCTGGGGTATATAAGCAATAATGAGCCGAGACTACGTTGTGTCTACTTCTAGGGTTGTCACCCGTTCCTTAAAATACGGAATCGTTCTGTATCCGAGTGAAATGTAGCGGTCCGTTTTGAACCAATTCAAAACGCCATTTGTTCCGTATTTGGTTGTCTGAATAGTCAAGCAGATAAATAAAATTCAGTATCTTAAAATTGAGGTGAGCGCATTTTTCGGTTAATCACAAAACCAGTCCGTAAAAATGTCCTAATTTCGTCCTAAAATACGTGTAAGACACGCGACGTTGCGTCCCTCCCTCTTGCCTCCACCAGCAGCGTGCTGCGGCTGTCATCATTGCATGCTCGAGAAATTTTAGGGTTGCCACCGTTCCTCTAAATATGGATCCATTCCGTATTGGATCCAGAGTGAGTTGTTGCATTCCACATTTATCTGATCTCAGTGTGCAACACTTGTTATGTAATTCAGCACTAGAGATCGAGGAAGCAGGAGTGCGTGCGTACTGTGCGGCTCCCAAATTTGTGCCAGTGAAACGTAATCATGCCCAGAAGTTGTTGTGAAAATATTGATTTTTTGATGGCGGTAGTGTTAGCCAATATTTCTGAGCCGACAGTCGTCACGAACGTCCTTCATTAAGCGAAGACTGTCATCACGACAGTCCCTCATCATTCTTAAGTACAGTAGTCGGCACAGACGACTGTGCCGACAGGAAACGGTAAAATATTTATAAATGCTCCCGATAGTCGTCACGACTGTCTCAAGACAAGCCAAGACTGTTGACGACTGTCTTGACGACTGCCCCCGACCTCCCTCAGACCTCAACCGGAAGTGACGGTTGATCTAGACTCTTGCTGACTCCTGTCGTGAAAGTTTAGCATGGAATTCTTTTTCGCGCTAACCCTCGACCCCAGACTCCCCTCACGACGTCTGCGCAGCATTCGGCGACCGTTTCTAGACCTCTTTCAAGACTTGCCCGACCCTTTTTTCACATCAGTACCGAAGACCTAGTGTATCCAAGAGTCGTGGGTAGTCGTGGCCCAGAGTCGGCACAGAGTGAACGGGGTTTAACCCTCGCGACTGCACACTCCCCTCACGAAGTCCGCTTAGCATTCGGCGACCGTTTCTAGACCTCTTTTAAGACTTGCCCAACCCTTTCACATCAACACCCAAGATCTCGTGTACCCTAGAGTCGTGAGTAGTCGTGGCCCAGAGTCGGCACAGTGTGAACGGGGCTCAGAATCTTCATGTAAATCATTAAAAACAACTCCAAATGATATTACTTTATAATGTTTAGGAGAACTAATAAAACTATAGTGTTTTAGCATTAAATCAATTCCCTAAATAGGTTATTTATCAATAAAATGTAAAAAATATACTTAAAATTGACCCTCGTTGTAAAATTGACAAGTCATAATAATGCCTCTCAATAAATAATGCTTCAAGAATTTGCTTTCAAACACGTTTTAAAATTTGCCTGAACATCCCCTACATGCTATTAGAGCATTGGTAGCAAGAAGCATTGCTTTTGAGTCATTGCTGATCACTTTTAGCTACCCTTCCCCCTAAATCATAAAAAAATCATAAAATATGACTTTCTCATATAGATTGAAGACTATGATCATAGTTGTCCAATATCCTATCTACAAATCACAATATAATTCATGATCATTCACTATAATTGTGCTAAACAATTAATTTTAAGCCTTAAAACTATGCCCCAAGGGTAACGATGGTCAGCTTATTATTTATTCACCTTAGTTTACAATGCATAAAGTAGTTATTGTTGCACACTAAGAAAAAAAAACAGCACATGTATGTGATTCCTTGGGCCAGTCTCTCTGCACCAGATGAGGCATCTCCCACAGGAGACTGCCACAGAATTCACCAATACAGGGTGTGTGGTTAAGCTCTCAGATGGCTACTTCAATGGTGTTTGGCTGGATTATGCATTGGAAACAACACAGAACAAAGATATGAAGAAAGCTGGAGGGATCATTGGCCTTACAATGCGAAGCCAAGCATTAGTAAGGTGGTTTATAGCCCGACCTGTCACTGCTGCAAAATTCAAGAAGGGTACAGGTACCAGCCTGCCTGATGACAACCAGCCAGCACAGACAAAGACGAAAGCATTTGACACTAGTAGATGGAATTCTGATGTGAAGAAGATACGTGACATGCTTCAGGGGCCATGTGTAGATCCCTTTGATATCTCCGAAGCATCCACAAAGTTGATCAACATAGCTACAGCAGCAGTTGCACCAGATGCCATAGAGAAAAATCTCTGTAGTGCACTTGACAAGGGCACCACCATGGCTGATAACGTTGTCTCTAACCTGGCATCTGACAACCCAAAGAGCTTCTATGCACCCATACCTCGGTCAAACATCAAGACCATGCAAGAGATGAAAAAAAAAGTCAAAATCAAGTCAAAGACTGTGTCTATCAAGGGTGAAACCATGTATGTTCGCCTATTAGCAGTCAATGCCGTCAAGAAGGTCCCACTTCAAAGGGTGATGGCATTTGAAAATGCCCCTGTGCCCATGAGCATCTTCAATGATGATGGTACAATGGTAACATGTGAAAAATCAGACACCATGCATAAGCTTGAAGAACTGATTCCGGGAGACAAAATCACCAGCCTGGACAAGCATGTTGATGCTGTGATATACGATGGCCATGCTGTCATCCAGTCGCTGCCTGCTCCCTCTACCACACTGCCCATCACTTTCAGAGATATGGCCAGTAGGTTCTTGTCCCATGTTACTCATTCAACACAGGATATCTCCACAAACACACATAGCATTTGATGTGTACAGGGAGAACAGTACAAAGTCTCAGACAAGAGGAGAGTGCACAGAGAAGTCATGCAAAACATAGTACAGTGCATATGTAAGGGAAAGTCCGCCGTGGACTAAAATTGCATCTATGGTCATGAATAGTTTAAATGTTGTATATATTAGTGCCTCTGTTAAAATATGAACATTTAATGCTTATCAGATTAAATGAAAAATTAAGAAAACTATTTTTCGTTATTTTTATGAAAACTGAATAATTTTTTTTCTCAGACAATTTTGTTTTAGTGATTTCCTTGTGACGCGCACATCTGATAATTCATTGTTATTTTAATAATTTGTCAAGATGTCTTTTTGAAAACTATTTTTTTAATCTCTAAAATGTTTTTTTTATTGTTTTCGGATAATTTTCCCATATTTCGAAACTATGCCGATTTAGAAAAAAAAAATCTTGTAGAATATTAGTACGATATATGATCTTGTATGTCCTAAAGTTTCATAAATGACGTGCAGAAAATAAAAGCAAAAAATATTTTTATATTCATTTTGTACTAGTTTTGAGAAAAACGCGATTTTTTTTTACCGCTAAGGACACAGTTCAAGGGCGTAAAGAAAAAAGTATAAAAAAAAGCCCGCTACTCACTGCTCCCGAACAGAGGTCAAAGGAGTGTCCAAAAAGAGAGGTCAGTTTCGGGAGGAGAGGTGTCCTGATACCCTCCTCTTGAAAGAGTTCAAGTCGTAGGCAGGAGGAAATACAGATGAAGGAAGATTGTTCCAGAGTTTACCAGCGTGAGGGATGAAAGAGTGAAGATGCTGGTTGACTCTTGCATAAGGGGTTTGGACAGTATAGGGATGAGCATGAGTAGAAAGTCGTGTGCAGCGGGGCCGCGGGAGGAGGGGAGGCATGCAGTTAGCAAGTTCAGAAGAACAGTCAGCATAAAAATATCGATAGAAGATAGAAAGGGAGGCAACATGGCGGCGGAATTTGAGAGGTAGAAGACTGTCAGTATGAGGAGGAGAGCTGATGAGACGAAGAACCTTTGACTCCACTCTGTCAAGGAGAGTTATATGAGTGGACCCCCCCAACACATGAGATGCATACTCCATACGAGGGCGGACAAGGCCCCTGTAAATTGATAGGAACTGTGCGGGGGAGAAGAACCGGCGGAGACGGTACAGAACGCCCAGCCTCGAGGAAGCTCATTTAGTAAGAGATGAGATATGAAGTTTCCAGTTGAGATTTTGAGTTAAGGATAGGCCGAGGATGTTTAGTGGTGAGGAAGGTGATAGCTGAGTGTTGTCAAAGAATAGGGGATAGTTGTTTGGAAGATTGGGTCGAGTGGATAGGTGGAGAAACTGTGTTTTTGAGGCGTTGAAGGACACCAGGTTCCTCTTGCCCCAATCGGAAATACTAGTAAGGTGTGAGGCTAAGCGTTCTGTTGCCTCCAGCCTTGAATCGTTAAGTTCCTGTAGGGTGGGTCTTCTATTAAAAGAAGTTGAGTAATGCAGAGTGGAGTCATCGGCGTAGGAATGGATAGGACAGTTCGTTTTGGAAAGAAGATCATCAATGAACAACAGAGAGTGGGAAATAGGACAGAACCCTGTGGGACACCACTGTTAATAGGTTTAGGGGAAGAACTGTGACCGTCTACCACAGCAGAAATTGAACGGTCAGAAAGGAAACTGGAGATAAAGGTACAGAGAGAAGGATAGAAACCGTAGGAGGGTAGCTTGGAAAGCAAAGATTTGTGCCAGACCCTATCAAAAGCTTTTGATATGTCCAGCGCAATAGCAAAGGTTTCACCGAAACGGCTAAGAGAGGATGACCAAGAGTCAGTTAGGAAGGCAAGGAAATCACCAGTAGAAACCCGCTTGGGGAATCCATACTGGCGATCAGATAGAAGGTCAGAAGTGGAAAGGTGCTTTTGAATCTTCTAGTTAAGGATTGATTCAAAAGCTTTATATAGACAAGAAAGTAAAGCTATAAGACGGTAGTTTGAGGGATGGAACGGTCACCCTTCTTAGGCACAGGCTATATGAAGGCATACTTCCAGCAGGAAGGAAAAGTAGATGTTGACAGGCAGAGGCGAAAGAGTTTGACCAGGCAGGGTGACAGCACGGAGGCACAGTTTTTAAGGACAATAGGAGGCACTCCATTAGGTCCATAAGCCTTCTGAGGATTGAGGCCAGAGAAGGCATAGAAAACATCATTTTGAAGAATCTTTATAACAGGCATAAAAGAGTCAGAGGGGGGATGAGTAGGAGGAATATGCTCAGAATCGTCCAGAGTAAAGTTTTTAGAAAAAGTTTGAGAGAAGAGTTCAGCCTTAGAGATAGATGAGACGGCAGTGTTGCTGTCAGGAATGAGGAGTGGAGGGAACGATGAAGAAGTGAAGCTGGAGGAGATGTTTTTGGCTAGATGCCAGAAGTCACGGGAAGAGTTAGAGAAAGCAAGGTTTTAGCATTTTCTATTAATAAAAGAATTTTTGCTTAGTCGGAGAATAGATTTGGTACGATTCCGGGCAGAAATATAAAGTTCATAGTTAGCATTAGTTTGAAAGCTCTGGTACCCTTTGTGAGCTACCTCTCTATCATTGACAGCACGAGAACAAGCGTGCTTAAACCTAGGCTTTTTAGCGTGAGGAGCAGAGGAAGCACGTGGAATGTATGCCTCCATTCCAGAGACAATCACCTCTGTGATGCGCTGAGTACACACAGAGGGGTCTCTATCCTGGAGGCAATAATCATTCCACGGGAAATCGGAAAAGTACATCCTCAGGTCGTCCCACCAAGCTGAAGCAAAATGCCAGAAACATCGCCTCTTCGGTGGGTCCAGAGGGTGTACAAGAGCGATAGGACATGATACAGAAATAAGATTGTGATCGGAGGAGCCCAAGAGAACAGTTTGGCAGAATAAGCAGAAGGGTTTGAGGTAAGGAAGAGGTCTAGAATGTTGGGCCTGTCTCCAAGACGGTCGGGAATACGTGTAGGGTGCTGGACCAACTGCTCTAGATCGTTGAGGATAGCAAAGTTGTAGGCTTGCTCACCAGGCTGGTCAGTGAAAGAGGATGAAAGCCAAAGCTGGTGGTGAACATTGAAATCTCCTAGGATGGATATTTCAGAGAAGGGAGAGTGGGTCAAGATGTGCTCCACTTTAGAGTTCAAATAATCAAAGAATTTTACATAGTTAGTAGAGTTAGGTGAGACATAAACAGCACAGATGTATTTCGTAATAGAATGACAATGAAGTCTTAGCCAGATGGTGGAAAATTCTTAAGAATCAAGGTTGTGGGCACGAGAGCAAGTGATGTCGTTGCGCACTCAAGCTTTGGATTGAAATTTAGGATAAAGATCAGTAATCACATATCAGTGAGTGCAAAAAAGGATCAGGCACCTTGTCCCCATTATAAAGGCATTAATCGCTCAAAGGTGAGGGTGTCAGGGCGCGCCACGCCCCTCATTGTTGCAAGGCTCAATCAGTACTCTCCAGATACGTAGCTATCGGTTGGAAGTCCTTTGTCTGTCTTCTTCCGTGTAATTCTTATATTTTCTCTCATTTATAATCTTTTTCTATGTATTCATTTGTTTCAAACATTTTTGTGAGCAGGTTACACTTTTAATATCCATATTTTTATTTTTATTTTACGTATATAGCCTAAAACGCCGGTAGGCTCTCTTGAGGGGCCTAATGGTATTCGTCCCCACCCCGTCATGCTGCAGGCAAGTGCTTTATAGTGGCGCCATCTTTTCTTGGCTCATGCTCCCCCGGAGCTCTTTCTTGATTCACTTGGACGGTTTCCGCTAGAGTCCGGGTTGATGGGTGGTCTTCAGGACAGCATGTGGGTAGTTTCAAGCCACTCGGTGGTGACTGAAAAATCCCAGGTGGTAGCGACGGATTCGAACCCGCGTCGTCCATCACGCAATGAATGCGGGGCACGCACGCTAACCACTCAGCCACCGCCCACCCAAATTGTGTTCCAAAACTGTTACATGGGTTACAAACTTCAGCTTGAAGATTGCTGCATGTTTGATTTTTCAACATTTATTCCATACTTTGGCATGCCAGCTAATGCGCCGCAGTCAGCGTGCCACGCCCGCACAGTAGCCATTTAAATCTCCAAGCTATTGAAAGTGAAATTTATGTCTGACTGAAAAAAGATCTACCATTCGAAAGCCAAAGAATAGGATGTTGCTATAGACCATATAACTCAATTTCGTATATTTTGAAAATTATTTTCATATTTTCCCTTAAATCAGACCGAGTATTAAGGTACCAGCTGAATACTGGAAACAGTTCTTGGCCATTGCTGAAAACAATGCACATCTGGCAGCACCCTACATTGATTATGTGAAGGAGAAGAAGGAAAACTTGACCACAGCAAATCAGAGTCTATATGTCAGTGGAGGTGAAGATGAGGATGGCATCATGATCACCCGCTCTGCAGTATTACCAGCCCTTGACATCTTTTCCAATCAAGAGGGCAGACACAAGACCTGTCCTCCATGCCTGTGCTGCTGCAAACACTGGAGCAAAGGTAATAGTAGTTTGCAAATCTGACACAGATGTTTTGTTACTCCTGCTACACCACTGGCCAACAATCAACACACAAGTGTACTTCCTGACTGGCAAAGGAGAAGAGTACACTACAGTCACTTGATACATTCCTGTCCACACATTGTACGACTGTCTCACCAAGCTTCAACACAGTTTACTTCTCCCACTTTACTGTATCACTGGTTGTGATACAGTCAGTGCCTTTTTTGACAAAGGCAAGAAGAAGGGCTTCAAACTCATGATGAAGGATGCAGCTCAGTTTGAACCTTGTGCCACACTAGGAGACAGCCTCACCCTTGATGAATCCCAGATCTCAACAGCTGCAAAGTTTGTCTGCAGACTGTACATGGGGACACCAAGTGTGGCTCACTAAATGAACTTCGCTGTCAAAAATCAGAGAAAGGAGTACCAGTAAGGAAAATGCCTCCAACTCGAGACAGTTTCATGTTGCATCTACAACGTGCCATGTACCGGCTCTACATCTGGAAACACGCCCACATTCCAATTCACAATATCCCTCCAGCTACAAAATATGGTTATGAGAAGTCTGAAGATGGAACACTGACACCTAGAATGATGACACAGCAGGAAGCGGTACCAGAACTACTAAATCTTGTAGTTTGTGAGTGTTCAGAGGGGCCATGCAGCATGAACTGTTCATGCTTCAACCTGAATCAACCATGCACAAATGCATGTGCAAGTGAAGCTGCTCTAGATGGAGATGACAAGTGTTTGAATGCCCTGACAAAGGAAGCTTACGCCAATCTTGACAGTGACACTGATGATTGATATTGATTATCCATATAAAGGACTTTGTATTTCTGTGTGGAATATAAATATAAACAAGAGTCTATAGTAATTTTACTTACAAATATAAGGCTTTCACCTAACTACATATGTTAGAGTGCTATAATAAAGAGTTTTCATTGGTAGTTCATGTTGTTGATGCACCATGATATTAAGAATTATAATGAACACCTAAGTGATACAAACACTCATGCACGGGCAGCTGGACTTTAGTTTCAAAGCTGAGCGTTATGGCCCTTGGGTACTAGTTTCAAGTCTTCATATTAACTGTTTAGCACCATTTCCAATAATTAATAACATGGATTTGTGACGTCTATATTTATTACTGAAAACAATACAGTCATATCCCTTATTTTCTTTGAGAAAATCAAAGGTGCTTTTTTTACGATTTAGGGGGGAGGGGGAGCATCAAGTGATCTGTAAGGATTCAGAAGCAATACATCTTACTGCCAATGATGTGGCAGCATGAAGGGGATGTCTGGGCAAATTCTAAAACTTGTTTGAAAGCAAACTCTTGAAGCATTATTTATTGAGAGGCATTTGTGTGACTTATCAATTTCAAAACGAGGGTCAATTTTGACCATAATTTTACATTTTATTGATAAATAACTTATTTAAGGAATTGATTTAATGCTAAAATGATATAGTTTTATTTATTGTCCTCAACTTCATAAAGTGAAACCATTTTGGAGACATTTTAATCATTTGCATAATGATTCAGAGCCATACATGAAAATTCCATGTTTTGGGTGGGGTATGTTTACAAAAACATCGATTTTTCAACTCGCACCAGTTTCCTGCAACGTCATCATGGATTTTCTATTGCCAGACATACCAGTGAACGATTTTATGCATGAGGACAAATGTTGTACCTTGTTTTATTTATTTTTTATTTTTTTATTTTTTTTTACGTTGTTGCCTATTCCGCCGGTAGGCATCTTCCCGGTGGGGCCTGATGGTCGGCCCAAGGCTTCTTCCAGGTGGGGCCTGATGGTCGGCCCAGCCCGTTCTGGCGCAGGCGAGTGTTTATAGTGGCGCCATCTTGCATTGGCTCATGCTGCCCCCCGGAATTCGTTTTTGATTCGCTTGGACGGCTTCCTCTAGAGTCCGGGTTGATGGGTGGTCTTCAGGACAGCATGTGGGTAGTTTAAGCCACTCGGCGGTGACTGAAAAATCCGAGTGGTAGCGTGAGGATTCGAACCCGCGTCGTCCATCACGCGGCGAATGTGGGTCCAGTACGCTATCACTTCGGCCACCGCCTAAATAGGGCACTTTTGGGGAGACTGCTGCTAAACTATATCTCCTTCCTTTTCACTTTTTTTCTCTCCTTTCTCCTCCTCCTGCGCCTTGCCTTCCTTCAGCTGCTTCCTCTCATCCTTTATTTTCATCTTCTTCCTTTCTGCACTTTTCTTCTTTCTCTGTCCCCAAACTGGTAATCACGCACGGAACCTGTACTTCAAACTGGCCATTCTCTGTCCCCAAACTGGTAATCACGCACGGAACCTGTACTTCAAACTGGCCATTCTCTGTCCCCAAACTGGTAATCACGCACGGAACCTGTACTTCAAACTGGCCATTCTCTGTCCCCAAACTGGTAATCACGCACGGAACCTGTACTTCAAACTGGCCATTCTCTGTCCCCAAACTGGTAATCACGCACGGAACCTGTACTTCAAACTGGCCATTCTCTGTCCCCAAACTGGTAATCACGCACGGAACCTGTACTTCAAACTGGCCATTCTCTGTCCCCAAACTGGTAATCACGCACGGAACCTGTACTTCAAACTGGCCATTCTCTGTCTCCAAACTGGTAATCACGCACGGAACCTGTACTTCAAACTGGCCATTCTCTGTCTCCAAACTGGTAATCACGCACGGAACCTGTACTTCAAACTGGCCATTCTCTGTCTCCAAACTGGTAATCACGCACGGAACCTGTACTTCAAACTGGCCATTCTCTGTCTCCAAACTGGTAATCACGCACGGAACCTGTACTTCAAACTGGCCAACAATACTTCAGCGCTCAATTTGCAGTTTTCATTAGAGGCAGTTAGAGCGCTTTCAATGAAGGGCGAGTGTTGCCAGGTCTAGGGAAATTTCCCTTTTCTAGGGGAAAATGGACCCCTGAAGGGAAAAAGGGAAGAAATTTCAAAATTGACCAAAATCTAGGGAAAAACTGAGGAGATGGGAAAGTTAGAGAAGAAATTAAATTATTTTTAAAATGGTGCTCCAAGAGTATACATATTGAGAGAGAGAGAGAGAGAGAGAGAGAGAGAGAGAGAGAGAGAGAGAGTGGGGGGATGGAGGGAGAAGGTGTTTGTGTCTCTGTGGAGGTGGAGGGTGGAGGAGGACACACTACATGATCAGTTCCTGTATCGAGTGTGAGACTGTGAGTGGCTGGACGAGGGAGGAGGAGGGACAATACGACTAGCTCCTGACTCCTGACTCCTGTACTGACAGTCTTCGTCTTGTCACCGATAATGGACGAATACATTCATAAGGAATTAGCTGATACGCGCTGGCGGCTGGTGAAATGGCTTCTATGATTTCAAGGTTCTTCCAAGCCACCTCAGTAGGATGACGGAAGAAATATACAAAACAGAAGATTCGAAGAATTAAAACCGTGAGTTGAGTTTTTTAACTCTCTCTCTCTCTCTCTCTCTCTCTCTCTCTCTCTCTCTCTCTCTCTCTCTCTCTCTCTCTCTCTCTCTCTCTGTTTCGGTAGGTTGTTACTGAAGTAGTTTTATAGCTGCAAAGATATGAACGGTTACAATATTCGGGTATTGTCATGGTCAAAGTTCTAAATGTTATATTATAGTCTCAAATATGAAAGGGAAATTTTATGTTGAAAAGGGAAATTTTAAGGGCTCATCTAGGGAAATATGACTGTGGGAACCTGGCAACACTAATCACTTCACACAGTGTGTGAAGTCATTTCAGTCTGTAGTGTTCATCGAGTACTGATGGTCGTGTAAAGAGAGGAGTCACAGTGTGGTCACATCATGCACTCTTTACACTGCACTTCAACCATCCACAGTATTGTAAACAATCCCTTGAGAGTAATAGTAGTAAGAGTATAGTAGAGGAGAGGAAGGAGCAAAGTGATCCCTTTCCGAGGAACGCCAAATCACGCCTCCCAGTGACCTCACTATGCGTGGAGGGACCCGTAATGATAGAGAGCTGACTGGCTAAGTAGGGCAGACTTTTGGAAGGGTACTGGGCGTTCACTAGTATTGAAGAAGCATGTGGGTATTTCCATGGGTAGTTTTATGAGCCTAGTGATAGTTTGGCAAGACTTCTGCACCATGCATGTACAAAAACACTGATGAGGAAAATCCGAGTAATCTCCGCGTGGCCTTAGTGGGAAATATGTTGTGAGCCGAAATCATCTGAGAATACGTGCCCAGAGATATAAATGGAAGGGATATTCTGTGTATCGTTCCCACTGGTCACCAAAACAACTCCCTTGACGCATTGAACAGAAGAAGCGGAGAGGCGCGAAGGAGGAGATTTTGTGTACCACTCACTGACTGTTCTCCAGAAAAATAACTGTCTTTGCTATACGGAAGAAGAGTGAGCAGAGGCATGAAGGGGAGGAGATAGAGTGTGCACAGCTCCAACTCGTCACCAACAATAGCCCTTGACGCATTGAACAGAAGAAGCGGAGAGGCGCGAGGAGGAGGAAAGATTTTGTGCAACACTCACTGACTGTTCACCAGAAAAATAACTGTCTTTACTATACGGAAGAAGAGTGAGCAGAGGCATGAAGGGGAGGAGATAGTGTGTGCACAGCTCCCACTCGTCACCAACAATAGCTCCCTTGACGCATTGAACAGAAGAAGCGAGGAGGCGTGAAGAGGAGGAAGGATTCTGTGTTGCGTTGCCTCTATTACCAAAAATATATATCTTTACTGTATTGCAGATTAGAAGCGCAGAGAGGCAAGAAGAAGAGATAGTTAGTGTAGGTCCCACTCACTGCTTGCCAAAAATAACTTACTCTGCTATACTGAAGGAAATAAGATAATGGAGGTGTGATGAAGAAATGATATATGGAGCAACTTTCCTTCTAATTGCTCACAAAATAAAATACCTCACTTGACTGAACGAATGTAGTCTCCACTTTTATATCGCATGGGATGACTCCTCCTCCTTCTCTCTCTCTCTCTCTCTCTCTCTCTCTCTCTCTCTCTCGACCTCCCCCTTTATATATTTCTTACCTTTTTTTCTGCAGTGCCACGACCTTTTCTCTTTCTCTTTCTTTTCTTGGTGTATTTCCTTCGTGTTCCAACGAGTGACACTTTTTTCAAGGTTTCTTCCCTTACATGATCACTTTTTTTCCTTCTTTTCTTTATCGACGGTTATTTTCGTCTCACATTCGTTTTTTTTTTTCCTTTCTCTGTTTCCTTTTCCTTTGAACTTCATTTCTTTTTTTTTCTTCTACGATAATATGAAATTCCTCGTGCAATGAACCTTTACCATGATGTTGAGAATAAGAACAACAGTAACAGCAAAAACAACCACGACAAAAACAATAACAAGAGTAATAATAACAAGTACACGACTAGCAACCACGACCACCACGACCACGATTTTCACTAACAAACATACATACATGCAGACATACATACGTACACACACACACAGACACACACGAACGCAGAAGAGAAAAACAAAGAGTTGGTTTACACATTCAGGGGTCAGGGCAAATCTCTCCCTCCGAAATTAGCGTGAAATTACATTTTTTTAAGCGTCAAATGACTCAATTTAAACCTTCATCATGGCACGCGTATCTGTTTTCCCTATCAACACATTTCGTCCTTTAACAAGATGAAGGTTTGGTATTAGCGAGGAGACAGACTGCTCTAATTACTTCCAAATGGTGGCGGTGACGCTAATTAAATTTGTATAATGGAGGTGGTGGCGGTGTGGCCATTATCTTTTCACCCGGTTTTCGAGCACTAACGGACGCGGCGGAGAGTCAGTTAGCCCCAGGAAGAGGTTCCAGCCTGACTCGCTCCTCTGCTACATATATTAACTGCGGTAAAGATTCTTCCAACGCGGAATGGATGCAGCTGTGAAGAGGTCCTTGTGGCAATGAAACTCACTTCTTTGATTGGCGATGTTCCGGCTATAAACGAACAAGGAATGGATGCAACTGTGAAGAGGTTCTAGTAGCAATGAAACTCACTTTTTTTATTCACTATAATCCGGCTGTTAAGGAATATAGAACGGGGTGACACAAATGCCAAAAGGTTTTAGTTTATCAGAGACATTGCAATAACATGTTAGTGTAGCATTCCGAGATTTTTCACTGCGTTATTGTAGTTTATGTACTGTATATAACCATTGTGGGTTAATTAAAATGGTTTCCAGCTACCCCGAGTGCGGGCGGGGTCACATTTTCTTAATTTCCACATTTTTGGGCGGTGGTGTCAGGTACAGTGCCGCAGAAAAGGCCCATGGCACGGTGACCTTTTAGATCATCGGTATCGGCTCAGGTACAGTGCCGCAGAAAAGGCCCATGGCACGGTGACCTTTTAGATCATCGGTATCGGCTCAGGTACAGTGCCGCAGAAAAAGCCCATGGCACGGTGACCTTTTAGATCATCGGTATCGGCTCAGGTACAGTGCCGCAGAAAAGGCCCATGGCACGGTGACCTTTTAGATCATCGGTATCGGCTCAGGTACAGTGCCGCAGAAAAAGCCCATGGCACGGTGACCTTGTAGATCATCGGTATCGGCTCAGGTACAGTGCCGCAGAAAAGGCCCATGGCACGGTGACCTTGTAGATCATCGGTATCGGTTCAGGTACAGTGCCGCAGAAAAGGCCCATGGCACGGTGACCTTGTAGATCATCGGTATCGGTTCAGGTACAGTGCCGCAGAAAAGGCCCATGGCACGATGACCTTTTAGCTCATCGGTATCGGTTCAGGTACAGTGCCGCAGAAAAAGCCCATGGCACGGTGACCTTGTAGATCATCGGTATCGGTTCAGGTACAGTGCCGCAGAAAAGGTCCATGGCACGGTGACCTTTTAGATCATCGGTATCGGCTCAGGTACAGTGCCGCAGAAAAGGTCCATGGCACGGTGACCTTTTAGCTCATCGGTATCGGCTCATCAGTTAGTAGCCTCCTTGACCTCGACTCAGAAGGCACAGGTTTAGTCCTCAGCACTAACTGGTCTACATTTCGAGGTTCGAGGTCTAATGCTACTCACTTTCGGGAATGCCTTGCCTAAAACTTTATGGTTACAACTTGGAAGTGGACTTAGTTCTAATGCAACATATATTTAATTCACTATGTTCCTGCAGTTAAGGAATTTAAACCGGTATTACCGCAACTGGGAAGCGTTCCTAGTTCTGACCTAACTCACCTCTTTGTACACTACGTATATTACCACTAAAAAGGAATCTAAAACGGTATACCTGCAAATTAATGCTTTTAAACACCTTGACAAACTTAATTTTGTATCCATTTTTACCTGAAGGTCATGCTGTTAGGTTTGTTTGTTTGTTAAATTTTTCCAGTCTCAAATATCTTACGTTATTTACCTGTTTGATTCCACTTGGTAAATATTTGGCCACGTTCAGCTGGGTTGGGTAAGGCGTGGGTGGGCCATCTGTGTTGTTCGCTGGGTTGGCTCAGGCTGGGTTAGGCTACGTGAGGACACGTTTGATTGGATGCAGTGGATCGACGTAAGGTTCAGTTGTGTTTTTTACTTCGGTTTCCTTTCATCTACTTTGGTTCGGTTACGTTTTTTTTTTTTTTAAGTGACGTGATTCGGCTTGGTTATATCTGAATAATTTGATTACACTTGATTTGAGATTCTTTTTCAATATCTTTTATATATTTATTTATTAATTTATTTATTTATTATTTGCTTCAATTTCTTACGCCGCATTCTCCCTTTTTATGACTTTTTACCCCAAAGACACACTGCGATAAGTTTTCCTTTGGCTTGGTTAGACTTAGATCGGCTTGGATACACTCGATTCATTTAGAGTGAAAGAGCATTTTGAACCTGCCACTTTAAGGTTCTTACGTCGTTTTTTTCCCCTTTTTTCTAGTTTTCCCTCGAGATGATCTGTAATTTGTTTTGGTTAGGCTTGGTTATACGTGGTTAGGTTTGGTCACACACGGCTTGGTTAGGGTAGGAAAGCATTTGAATCCTGCCACACTAATTTCTTACGGGATTCTCTTCTCTTTTTTCTACTAATTCCTCGAGACGTTCT
Source organism: Eriocheir sinensis (assembly GCF_024679095.1). Taxonomy (NCBI): domain Eukaryota; kingdom Metazoa; phylum Arthropoda; class Malacostraca; order Decapoda; family Varunidae; genus Eriocheir; species Eriocheir sinensis. The sequence goes on from NW_026110651.1 coordinate 511,517, forward strand.
GTAATTATTTGTGATTAGGCTTGGTAAGGTTTCATTAGGTTTGATTGGGAGTGTATTTTTTTTTTTATTGTTCTATTTTAGTTTCTCACGTTATTTTCTTTTTTTTCTTCGTACTTTCCCCTCAACACCTAGAACTCAATTTGGGGTCCGAGTGACTGTCTGGCCTTGAATCGCTAAGGCGGAAGGGGAACCACGGCGAAGAAGTTTCCAATCTTAGGGAGTTTCGCGGCTTTAGGGGTGACTCGACCAATGAAGAAAACTTGAACGACGCTAAAGAAATTGGTGCTTGATTGCTTGATTGCTGTATATAGCCATTGTTGTTGTTGTTGGTGGTGGTGGTGGTGATGGTGTTTTAGGTGGTAAAAGAATTAATAAACGGGAAGAAACAGTTCTTTCAATGCTGTCGAATACTTAAAGGAGAGTCAATAAATAAGAAACAGAATATCTATCCAAGTTTCTTCACTTTTCCTTGAAAGTCATCATTTGTGTTAGCGTCGATGAATAATGAACACTGATCTGTATTATAACTGGATTGGTTAAATCCGTGTAAATCCTGAAGCCCGCAGCAGCCATCTTAAGAGTCCCTCGGGCCGAGGCATATATATAAAAAAATCGGCATCAACGCTCGCTGAGTGGCAGTAGCACGTGGTAAAACAATTCATTACGAAGTTATTAATTTATTGAGTTTTTCAATGCCCTACTACTAGCATTGTATTCATTTATGGAGAAAAAAACATTCGTTACCTGTCTCCATATTTCGCACAAAACAACACTTTTTCGCGTTATTTGACTTACCTCCTTTATATAACGTGTATGATATGTGTTTTCTTGCAAAGTACTTTTCAGTAGATTGGGAAAGAGTAAATGTTAGTCATCGCAAAAATAAAACACGAAAATTAGTTTCGATTGATATATTTCTTTTGGTTACCCATTAAAATTGGTGGTTTTCTGTTTTTTATCCTTAAATAAAACGAAGACAAGAGTATTTGTCAGTCGCCCAAAGATTTCAATGTGGTTAACACTATGACTTTGACTCAACTCATTCTTTACTGCAGTTATCAAAATGGTGACTTGTGTGGCGTTTACCCAGCAAACACACTACGGTACGTAAATGTTACGTTTTGGTAACGTATGGAAAGTTCGTAGCATATACGTAGTACGTATATACGTGTCATACGTCCCCTCCTAAAATACCTATGTCGTATTTAGGTGGTGTTTGGTTGCGTCACTACAATACGTTTCCTAAACGTAACTAAAACGTTACCAAGGAGACTATAGAACAGGAGAGGGGGCCTCTATGGGAGACCGTGGTGTTGTCGGTTGCAACAGATGGCGCAGGAGCAGCGTTGTTTACATCCAGGCGCCTACCCCCCTCCAGACACCAACCCCCAGTACCAATCAGCAGTGTTGCTACATGGGATCAAGCAGCAAATGTTGCTACTTTTTTTTTCATCGGTCTGGTTATTTCCCATTTTAAATAAAAAAAATATAGGGAGATAAATATTAAAATGAACAGTAGGATATATATATATATATATATATATATATATATATATATATATATATATATATATATATATATATATATATATATATATATATATATATATATATATATATATATATATATATATATATATATATATATATATATATATATATATATATATATATATATATATATACCAGGTAGGTATAGCCTGACTGCATGTCATGAGTAATGTTATTATTGTTATATTATTGTACCGCAATTATATTACTTTCTCTGCATTTGTGGGAGGCTACCAGTGGTTAGATGTGTCTTATTTGTTTAACCTTTCTGTATACATACTGGAATGAACCAAGGTTGTAGCCCTACTGCCGTTCTTTAAAAACAAGGTGATCATGTTTTTCTTTCCAACTCATTGTTTTAGCACGCACGCTGACTTCCACCAGTAATGATTTACATTGAATCATTGGTTTGTAGGGGGAAAGAGTGGGTGGATATAATTATCTCGGTCTAACTTATACTGGTTATTATACCGCTATTCGCAGCAATATCTTTCTCTGCTCCGATTGCAACGCTGCCTCGTTCAGATCTCATAACACCGCCGCGGCCGCCACGTTTACCAGCCGGAGCCTCAAATCATGTCCCTCTGTGGTGATGAAGAGGACACAGCCTGGTGTGAAGCTACATTTATTCCGGGAAGATGGCAGACGAGGGTAAGTGATATATATAAATAATGATAATGTGGAAATTCTAATCATTTTCACGCTGACTGCTGTTCTGAACTTGCTAACTGCATGCCTCCCCTCCTCCCGCGGCCCCGCTGGCCGCTGCACTTGATTTAAACACATGAACATGGGGAGACTGCAAGAGGCTGAATGGCCTACACACGGCAGCTCCAGATTCCTCCCCACTACCACCTGTCAGCCTCGTCCACGTAGCTATCCAGTCTACTCTTAAAACAAGCTATCATCCCTGCACTCACTATGTCATTGGTGAGTCTATTCCATTCCCCCACCACCCTATTACTAAACCTATGCCTGCCCATTTCCCTCCTAAATCTATACTTTTCTAATTTAAGTCAATTACTGCGTGTTCTATCCTGATCTAGCTCATCCCTATACTGTCCAAACATCTTATGCAAAAGTTAACCAGCCTCTTCACTCTTTCATCCCTTACACTGATAAACTCTGGAACAACCTTCCTTCGTCTGCATTTCCTCCTGCCTATAACTTGACCTTCAAGAAGAGTGTATCAAGACTCTACTTTTGTCTGTTTGGGAGTGGTGAGTAGCAGGGCATTTTTTTCTAGTACGCTTTGTTGCCCTTGAACGGTTCCTTTGTTTAAAGAAAATAATAATTAAATAAAAAAAAGTTGGCCGCCAATGCTTCCAACACATTTTGGTGCCATATCTACAAGTGGCTGGTGACTGTAAGTATCTCAGCAACCTGCATGCATCTATGCCATTCCTATCACGGTGCATGGAGCAAGCTTCACATAACACACAGACAGAGACAGTTCAATTATGGTTATATTTCAGACTCAGTTTATTGCTCAGTCTATTAGGTGCAGTGCTGTTAATATTGTTAGTGGTAGTATTAGTACAGTTAATGTATTTATTTTCATTAATTTATGAATATTTATTTATTATATTCTTAGTGTTTGAGAATTCCAATACTAGTATTAAGATAAACAAAAATATCAGAAATATATTTATACTCATTAATTATTATTGCTTTTCTTATTATTACTTCCTTCAATGTCCTGGCACTTTGACATCTAGTGCTTTTCCGTCTAGCAGCCAAAATTGTGGTCTTTCTGAACGTGTATGTCCTAAGTCTTCATTGGTGTAACTAGCTATATAACATAAAAATCTGCATCTCTCTCCCTTCTCACCCAGTTGTCCCCATGCATCCTTTCAGTATCCAAAAAAATTCAATTTACCTCTTGTAATCACTTAACTAATGCAGTCAGCGAGTTTACAACTTCACATCATACATCGTAACTCTTCCTTCAAGATCATAACATCATTTCTTAATTCCTGGTGCACCAACAAACCCACTTGGCAATCCTCATCTCTGTATTTTACCGTGTGGACATACTCTTTCCTTCCATGTTCCACTGTCGTATGTTATTCCACATCTAACACAACCACATCCCAACAGATCCGAACACGTTCGGTATCATCCAAGAGAATCTCGCAGCTGAAGGAGAGTCCAAGAAAGAGGCCAAGGGTGAAGCTGAATGAAGACATTTAGCCACCCCCTGAGGTACGTGGCTGGGCTGCAGGAGTGTGCTCCGCATTGCAGTGCACCAGCTCCATGTACTTATTTCGGTATGAATACTTCATCTAGTGTTTGTTGAATATTGTGTTATTAATCTAATTATGACTTCACAAAATAGACTGTGCAAGTCACTTAACACATGCCCTGCACAACATCACTTTTAAGGTGTAGAATTCCTTCATATGGCTGCTGATTTGTGTATCCTGAAATGATTGGATATTGATTGTCTTCACCTTTTTTTTTGTCCATGATCACTGAACCAAGTTACGGTATGTCTTTGTGTGCAGATCCAGGGAATAATTTTTTTTTTTTGGGGGGGGACGTCAGACTTTTTGCGGGTGGAAGGAGCATTAGCCATTCTCGACAGTCCAGGTCTTGAAAAGCTGGTGGACTGACCTAAATCAATGGGTATAACGGCCTGGACTTTGTGCCAAAGCATTCCTGGGCGGCCAGTGTTCCTCTTCGGATCCGAATGAGACGCCTGATCCCTCTGAGAAAAAGCATTGTTTTAGCCGCAGCGCTTCTGAGCTAGTTTTCCTGTATCACTCAGGATCATGGGGGGTCCCGGGCCCCCTGGGCCCCCCCTTGGATCCACCAATGTAGCTATGACTTATAATATTGTTGTGCTGGAAGCTTCCCCCGGCGACCATAGGCCTCTAGAAGGCTCCCGGAGAAACGAGCAAGGGGGCGGGGAGCAAGGCGAGCCGTCCGCGCCCCGCGGGGCGCGGCCAGGCGCCAGGCGGGAAGTGTTGCCAACTCGCATATATTTTTGCTACATGTTCTTGTATGATCTAAAATATACTGTAACATTCTAGACTGTACTGTTCTGGATATATATAGGAGAAGAGGGCGAGAGAGTCCGAGTCATAGTAAGCTAGTGGTAAGTGAAGAGTCCGAGTGAAGTGTACTACTAGGGAAGAATATTAAACTACAGAAGCTGTGCGAAGTGTTTACACATCTCCCTCCCACGGAGTCTCCTGACGGCGACACGGAACCCAAGTAACACGTCCGGCATAACACTGGTGTCAGGAGTGTAGCCATTTCTTTTTTCGCCATGGAGACTCGTTCCCAAGCTGCCCAGAGGGACGACATGTTGACTGAACTTTTGGAAGCCTTGAGACTACAGGGGGAGAAACAAGAAAGAGCACAGCAACAACAAGAAAGAGCACAGCAACAACAAGAAAGAGCACAGCAACAACAAGAAAGAGCACTCCAGGAACTCAAAGAACAACAAGAAAAAGCACACCAAGAACTCAAAGAACAACAAGAAAGAACACTCCAAGAACTCAAAGAACAACAAGAAAGAGCACAGCAACAACAAGAAGGAACACTCCAAGAACTCAAGACCAACAAGAAAGAGCACAGCATCAACAAGAAGGAACACTCCAGGAACTCAAAGAGCAGCTAGAAGATCGCTTCACGGGATTACAGCAACAGCTACAAGCAGTACAAGATGGAAGTGAGTCAGTGCGAAGAGAAATGACTGATGTGACCACGAACTTGGGACAACGCCTGATAGAAGTGGAGAAAGAACACACAAATCTTCAACAAGAGATGGAGGTGGTACGGGAGACGACACACAAAGAAATATTAGAAGTAAGTGACAGAGTGAAGGCCCTTGAAGACTGCTTGGCTGGAAACGAACAGCCAGTGCCTGCAGGGGCTGTACCCAAGATGCTTCTCCTACGCAAGTCCGGGGTAGTTTGAGCCATGTTTCGCCTGAGTTTATCCCGCAAGAAGTTCCGCCAGCCCCATGAGTCTGCTGGGTTCGCCTGTTAGAAAGAAGCCTCAGGAGTTTGATGGCAAGGTCTCCTGGGAGGCTTACCGCGCTCAGTTTGAGCTGTTGGCAGCTCGGAACGGATGGGATGACCAAGAGTGCGCATTACAGCTGGCCACTAGCCTGATAGGGGCGGCGCTGGAGGTCCTTGCTCAGCTCGACAATGCGACAAACAGCGGGCTGGCACAGGCGCTGGAGCAACGATATGGGACCAAGCACCAGAACGAGCTCTTCAGGGTTAGGTTCAGAACCCGCAACAGGAGGCGCGGCGAGTCTCTTCAGGAACTCGCTCAGGACCTTGAGAGCATGGCGCACAAGGCATACCCAGGTGCCACCCCTGACCTGCTGACGGTTTTGCTGCGTGATCAATTCATCGATGCCCTGGACAGCCCTCAGCTGAAGATACAAGTGAACCAAGCTAAGCCAACATCAATGCAGGAAGCTCTGGCACGTGCCATGGAGTCTGAGTCCTTTGTTAGGTCTAGCTTGTCAAGCTTCAAGGACGACTCGACTTCTGGCTTTAGGGCACGAAAGGGCGCTGTCAGCGACACAGACAGCTTCCAAGGAACGTGCTGGTACTACGAGAAGGTTGGGCACAAGGAGAACGAATGCTATAAGAGGAAGAAGGAATATGAAGGTGGCGCTAAGAAGAAGCCCAGAGAAGGACCCAAGTGCTGGACCTGTGGAGAAAAGGGGCACTGGAAGAATGAGTGTCGGAAAATGTGCCCCCAACGATCGAGGGAACACCACTCGAAACTAAGAAGGACTGGTTCACGGGGGCAACAACCAGTCTGTCCTGTACATGCCCCGTAGATATCGATGTGCAGGAGAACCACCATGACGAGCTGCCAAGTGGAGGGCAAGGTTGACGGAGTGTTGTGGCCTGTGGTCGTCGACACTGGCTCGGAACGCATATTGGTGCGGCCTGACGTGGTGAGTCATCGTCGGCTTCCTAAGACGTCGCATCGACTGTGCGGAGTCACTGGACACTATGCAGAGCTCAGAGGCCCAGTGGACGTGAAGTTTGAGCTCGGAGGAAAGGAAGAGTCCCTCTCTGTGTACGTGGCTGACATGGACGACCCCTGTATCCTAGGTATGGATTATCTTGTCTCCCACAGGTGCGAGCTGGACTTTCGCGCTAAGCAGCTGACTGTAGAAGGAAGGAGGGTGCCACTGACGACTGTGAACAAGGAAGACCTGCCAGTGACGGTCAAGCGCACCACCATTATCCCTGCGAGGTCGGAGATGCTGTTACCCTGTCAAATTACGTGTGCTCCCCGGCTAGCCTGTGTGTGGTAGAGAGTGGAAGTCGATGTCCGGTAGAAAACGGGGTGATTGTAGGCAGTACTCTGGTAGACCCTGCTGCAGCGGAAGTGCCTGTCGTCGTGGCCAATGTCTCCTTCAGTCCAAAGAAAATAGAACAAGGGACCATGGTGGGGTTGTGCCAAGAGATCGACCAGGAACCGAGAACCTGTGTCTGCAGGAGAACCCTGACGAAGCCCCAGGAGGAGCTGCCCGACTACCTGCGCGACCTGTTTGACAGGAGCTCCAAGTGTCTAGAGGAGCCCCAAGTGGAACAGCTCAGGGAGCTTCTCGTGGGGAATGCAGATGTGTTTTCCACAGGAGACCTGGGCCCGTATCCTCGACAACTATTAATACTAAACTTGGTATTAACTTTCGACTTTGGTATTAACTTCACTCTCAAAGTGTATCCTCAACAACTATTAGCCTAATACCTACTCTTAACTTTGGTATTAACTTGAGAGTGCTGGCGAGGACTTCTAAACACTTAATAGTAAAGTTAATAGTGAAACCCAGACCCAGACCCATATCAACATGGCCCCCGGACTTCCTCGTCCAGCCCGCCTCCGCAATTTAGAGTTTGATAGGGCGCTTTGGAACTGTATAACGATGGTGAACTTGTCAAGACATACATATTAGACCGTGCAGGAATGGAGTATGTGACTGATTTGGTAAGAAGAGCTACAAGATCCAGTTCAAAGGGAGCATTCCCTCACCCCGGGGTTGAAAGTGATTTTGACTTAAAGGTACTTGGCTACAGGAAAAATGCTGCGGTGTTCAAGTGATGAGTTAGGGGGTAAGCCAGAGTAGTGTAAGCAGGGTGATTGTGGAAACTCTGGCCGCCCTCAGTGACCCGTAGGTAGTCGGGAGGTTTATCCAGTCTCCCCTTGATAGGGTGGAGATCCGTGTAAAGCAAGCAGAATTCTACCAACTTGCCGGTGTTGTGGGAGTGATAGACTGCACCCATGTGAAAATAATGGCACCAAAGGAAAACGATGTAGTTTATGTCAACAGAAAAAATAAATAAACATAGCTTGAACATACAATTAGTGTTTGATGCCTTTGTTATTGATTAAAATGTGAAATATTCGAGTTAAGGAAAACAAAACATGGGAAAAAAACTTTTATTTGTAGCAGAAAGGTACACACATGCAAATGAAAAAGATTACATTAAAATTGCATTAAAATGTCATTTAGAATAAGATTTATAATTATTGCTGCCGGTTATTCATATTGAGATAATGGTGGTAAGAAAGCTTGTTAGAGACGTCTGCCAGTGTGAGGGAGGAGGAACGAAAGGTCGAGGTGACCACATCGCGAACATCATGACTTATGAGTGAAGTAAAACGAGGTTACTTGGTTTCTGTTTACAAAGTTCCAAGTGGAAAAACAACTTTATTGTGAATTCAGTGTATACTTTTCTGGAGTATTGTGTTTACTGAGTGAATTGGTGACCAATCTGTTGCTATTTGTGTCTTGCTTGAAGATATTCATCATTGGATTCAAAGCTATGATTAGCTCAAACGTGGAGAACCTGGTGGAGCTCTGTGGCGCTTCTCTGCCAGCCAGGTACCTAGGCCATTCCTTGGGTTGTTCGGTAGCCATGCGTTTAAGCATTTTCTTAAGTGTGCCGTTAAAACGTTCACACAGTCCATTCCCCATGGGATGGTAGGGTGTGGTATGTAACCCCTTGCACGCTAGCAGACGTAGTACTTCCTCCATCATCCCTGAGGTGAACTGAGTACCTCTATCACTCAGTATTTGTCTGGGTATACCTACTCGGCAAAATATAGTCATGAGAGCTTCAGCCACAGTTTGCGTTTCAATATTCTTCAGCGGCACCGCTTCCGCCCAACGCGTGGCAAAATCTACAAGCGTAAGAATATACCGGGAGCCATCGCTGGCTCGGGGCTCCATTGGCCCCACCAAATCTACCGCTACTCTTTCAAAGGGAGAATCGATGATGGGCAGTGGCTGTAAGGGTGCAGGCTTTACCCTACCCCTATCTATAGTCTTTTGACACACATCGCACGACCTCACGTATCTAGCTACCTCCTGGCCTATCCCCGGCCAATAAAAATGTGCTTGTACGCGAGCAAGTGTCTTGGTTCTTCCCATATGACCACCTAGAGTAGTACTGTGACCTAACTTGAGAACAGCCTCTCTGTATCTCGCAGGCACAACTAACTGCAATTTCTTTTCACCCGAGGGAGAGATAATCTGCCTATAAATCAAGCCACGCTGCTTGATAAAACTGACGCGGTTGTCGTTGAGCTGAATGACAGTTTTCCTGCAAACGTTTGCGTACGCCGTGCAGGGTGTCGTCTCTCTCCACCTCCTTCCTTACGGCCTCGCTGTTAGTTAGATTTCCAAGAAATGTAACCATGAGAGGCCTAACAGTACTCTTACGCTCTTACGCTCAATCAAAATGGAGGGGACTCCCGCGGTAATTTTCCACAGGCCACTCCTGAATAATGAAATCATGACACATATCACTCTCTGCCCTGTAATTTGGTGTGTCACATACTGCAGCATAACTTTCCTGATATTTTCTTACACTATGAGTTGCCTTATTTTGTTTCATTTGCTTTTTATCATATGTGCCTCCGCTGCATAGTTGTGTCTACTGAGCTTAATATCTTCATGACCCTGACACCAAGGTCAGAGCTTGTGAGATCATACCGTGTCCTACATCCCTTTTCACCTCCAGGCTCAGCTGTCTCCCAGGACCACCAAGTTATTGCATTCCATTTAAAACAACTCATATGTTACCTTCTTGATGTCCTCCATCATGTATTTCAGCATGTTTATGATGCTTTGCTCTTATACTGATGTGCCTTGCAACATTTTTATACAGTTTTCATTGTATATAACGCACCATTGTTGGTTTTGCCTGTTATAAATCGGGTCATGTTCAGTTAACAAGCTTTGAGTGTCTCCATTGTTTATTTCAGTTGTAACGCTTAGAAGCTTTTGTTCTCTGCCCTGTCAAGCAGTATGCAATGCTTGCCATTATCTGGCACTTGTACAGTTAGTATGGTATTCTTACTCAGCTAAGAGCATGTTGCAAAAGGTAAAGGTACGGTTGGGGGCATACGCTGTAGCAGCGTGTAGCCTCGGTGCGCATCTCCGTAACATTGGGTCTTGAGCCTGTGGTGTTAGGGAACCCATTACCCTGGTACACAGGACCAGTGTGACATCCGGGTTACCACAGTTGCAAAGGCATTATAGTAATCTAGCATGCATAGAATGTTGTATGCTTTGCTTGTATTTAAAGCACTGGATATGTTTGCTACACACACACACACACACACACACACACACACATATATATATATATATATATATATATATATATATATATATATATATATATATATATATATATATATATATATATATATATATATATATATATATATATATATATATATATATATATTAGCAAATGCTTTCTACACCATATTTTCCTAAAATAACAAATTGATATAGTATAGATAATACCAATAATAAAACATAAGAACAAATACATTTTCTTTACCCCATTAGTAAATCATTTTACAATAATGAAGAAAAAAGTAAAGGCTGGATAGGGTGCTTTGTCAGGTACTTCAAAATAGTAAAGCTACCCCTGAAAAGTGACGTTTTGGTGGACCCCAATAGATGGCGCTACTTGCGCACCGAGAATTACTACATACCACTGTCTCTTGGTATATAGTCTCTTTGAACGTTACTGTAATTCGATCGTGTTACATCTACGAATACACTACGTAATGGTTTTACGTCATGCTCACGTATTTATAACATCGTGAAAATAAGCGCTGCATTTAATGCTTGAAAAGTTGAAAACGTTGTATATACGTAGTGAATAAGTATTATAGGTTAGTTCAAGATATGTGAACATAACGTTAATATGGCATTAACCGTCATTCTCTCTCTCTCTCTCTCTCTCTCTCTCTCTCTCTCTCTCTCTCTCTCTCTCTCTCTCTCTCTCTCTCTCTCTCTCTCTCTCTCTCTCTCTCTCTCCAGCAAATACACTACATAAATAATCTTAAATTTTGATAAGGTATCATTTTGGAAACGTTGGGAAAGTTTGTAGTATATCATATATGCCGAATAATGCGGTTCCATCATGCAGGTGGATGATGTGAAATGTCATCAGGAGACACATTGAATCATTATATAAACCACCTCCACCCTTATGTCTTCTTATTTTGACTTGTATCGCCTTATATCGCTTCGTAAATCCTCCTCTTCTTGGTCCTCCCCTCTGCTTATTTACACACACTGCGTATTATTATCTGTCTCTTCTCACTACAATACACTTTCGCAATATAATTTTCAGTTTTGTTTATTGAATTTGATTGTCAACCCGTTAGAAAAGCGGGACGTTGACATCGTCGTCATCACATCATCAGATTAGTTTGAAAAACAGCCGGACTCAGCTTGACGGGACTCTGAAGGCTGTGATCCCACAGCCTAACTAGCCCCATAAAACACCCAAGAAGAAGAAGAAGAAGGTAAAGTTGAGGGCATACGCTGTGGCAGTGCGTGGCCTCGGTGTTCATCTCCGTGATATTGGCCCCAGAGCCTGTGGTGGGAGGAGCCCATCACCTCAGGACACAGGGCCAGTGTGACATCCAGGTTACCACAGTTTACCTTCTCCAGGTTTCCCAGGTACCCATTTATCCACCAGCCCGAAAGGAGAATGAACAGCTGGGTGGGCTGCACGCCGACTGCGGGCCGGGGTAGAACCGGGCCCGTGGAGTAACCAGGCACGCTGACCACGGAGGCTCGGTAATAGTCTAGTGTAAAAGCACATAAGAAAGTAAAATGGCCCGGAAATGTTATCAGACAAGGAGGATGGGTCAAGGTGAAGGGGAGTTTGGGATGTGCTGGACAGCTAAATGAGAAGATCAGAGAAGTTGGGCGTGAGTTGATGGAAAGCTGTGCTGATATTAGTTCTGCTACTCAGCTCTACATGGTATTTATTTTATTGCCATTCCCAGGTTTTGTTTTTATTCTTCCATTTCATTTTCTTTGAGGGGGTCATATGAGTGTTTAGATAAATTATTTGTTGTGCAAATGATTAATAGTAACCATTATTACCGTGGCAATCTTGACTCCCCTGCCAATTGACTGAATGGCCGCCATGCCATGATTGTGTAGGCTGTTCAAAGTGAAATATAGTTAGGGTCAGGACAGTTAAGTTTGATCTTTTATACATGGTACGTGGTCGTTGCACTGTTCGGCAGCGATGAAGTGGTGAGCCACGGGTTTACGTCGCCTATGGCAACGTAGACCTGTGGGTTACCGCATTGCTTAGCAAACCATTTGGACAAGTTACAGTTTCACCCAACCAACGATTTTCTTATGTGGTTCATGTTTTTCTGGTGATAAATGTAGTGAATTGCATGATTTTGTACTTCATTTCCGTCGCAAATGAATAATAATTAATATTACAATGTCAAACATATATTTATCATAGGTACATTAGGTTAGGTTCATTAGGTAGGTAGGTTAGTTTAGGTTAGATCAAATTAGGATAAATTTAGTTTAATTAGATTTGCTATGTTGATTATTTACAGGAAATATGCGTGATAGGCTTTGTACTACACCGTTGTTGTCAGTGGCAGCAGAGAAGATTTGGTGGTGAGCCACGGGTTTAAGTTGCCCGTGGAGGATAAGGTTCCACACATTTCATTGCTGATTTCACAGTTGAGTTTTATCTCTATACTCTTTCCTATGCTTTTCAGGTTAGTTTAAAGTTAATATATATATATATATATATATATATATATATATATATATATATATATATATACACACACACACACACACAAAAACACACACACACACACACATATATATATATATATATATATATATATATATATATATATATATATATATATATATATATATATATATATATATATATATATACACACACACACACACATACACACGCACACACATACACACACATATATATATATATATATATATATATATATATATATATATATATATATATATATATATATATATATATATACACACACTATACACACATATATATATATATATATATATATATATATATATATATATATATATATATATATATATATATATATATATATATATATATATATATATATATATATATATATATATATATATATATATATATATATATACATATATATATATATATATATATATATATATATATATATATATATATATATATATATATATATATATATATATATATTTTTTTTTTTTACGTCGTTGCCTGTTGCGCCGGTAGGCATCTTCCTGAGTGGGGCCTGATGGTCGGCAAAGGCTTCTTCCAGGTGAGGCCTGATGGTCGGCCCAGGCCGTTCTGGCAGGCGAGTGTTTATAGTGGCGCCATCTCATTTATAGTATACATCTATATATATATATATATATATATATATATATATATATATATATATATATATATATATATATATATATATATATATATATATATATATATGACAACAGAATAGTATGTCATAGTTGATTAGTAAAGAACGAGATATTGGCACATGAATTATATCATTCTTGACCCAATGGGAACATGGTCATATTATAGTTATTATTCATTTGTACAAGAAATTATACCTCAAAACACGAAAGAGCTTAAAATATATCAAATGGAAGAAGAAAACAACAAATACGGGAAACAGGACTAATGGAAAGATTTGCTGTTGCTTTGACCTCTACACTCCTTCCTGTGTTTTCTTGGGAGGTTTGAAGAGATTAGCAGAAAATGTATATGCAAACACACAGGAGTACTGGGGTTAAGGGGAAAAGAGATATCAGCAGAGTGAGTGAAACAATCCACCCCTCATGTCAGGTCATAGTGTGCTTATTATTTATTTGCACAACAAAATGAGATATCAAAACACCCAAATTAACTAAATCTTTCAAATGGAAGAAATATACCGATAAAGGAAGTGGCAAGTAAATAAATATTTACTCTAGTTGTATCAAAGATCATGAAATTGTGGCATCATAGCGTTCAGAAGTTGGATGATGTTTTCTCCAAATTTGGAGTTTTGCACAAAGTGTTGTCAGAATAAAACTAGATATAATTTAGTACAGACTGTCCACCAGTCCAGCAGTGTTCATTGAAATGTAAGTTTATTTAATTATTTACTTTTTCAGAATTTTGCTCTGTACTAGGAACTGCAAATTTCCAACAACAATATCCTTCTCTACATACCTTTTCATAATATATTTTTCCTCATTTTGACACTATGTATATCCAAACTGATATGTCCATTTTCCACTTAATTTTCTAGTCTTTTTAGTTATTACTTTACTTTCTTCGCATACAATATTTTGATAAGGCAAACCTGTAATCCAGCAACATATCCCTATTAAGTTGCCGGGCCCAACAGTTGGATCAGTGATTGTTGTCTGTGTGTTCAGAATAATATAGAGTACATCTGGTTCCTAAAAGATTTTTTTTTCGTGCCAGCCTATAGCGTCGGTAGACTTTCTTGAGGGAGCCTGGATGGTAGTCGCCAGTTAGCCCTGTCATGGCACTTTGAGCAAGTGGTTTAGGATGGCGCCATCTTCTTGGCTCATACTGCCCTGGAGCTCATTCTTGATTCCTTGGACGGTTTCCTCTAGAGTCGGGTTGATTTGTGGTATTCTGGACATCATGTGGGTAGTCTTTAGCTTAATTTGGTGCTAGATTTTAGTTTTCAATTTATTTATTATGTATTCATTTGGGCATTATCATTAGGTGAAAAAAAAAAAATAAGCTAAGCACATAAGAAAATGAGTTGTAACCATCTCAAATATATATGATTACTATTCATCAGTACTTTTCCATTCAGTAAATAGTTTGGTTCAGCCATTTATTTTTGATAACTTTCTCTAAAGGCCTGTTTCAAGTGCATTGCTATCCTGGATCCTTTCTTTGAGCTTAATAGGAAAAAAAATTAATGTCTCATAGTTATAAGTTAAAAAATTTTTTTTAGTTCTCACTTGTCTCTGTAATTTCACATTAATTAATAAAAATGGTTATTTGATTACCCTGTCGGAGCAGTGCATTTTTTAATATTTATAACTGGGCGACCATTTGGTCGCCCAGTGATGAAAAAAAAAATGGTCATGTAAAGCGATTTTTAAGTACTGGGCAACCATATCAAATCCTCAAACTTATGAGAATTTTTATGTAAATTTAAGACAGCTCTTGCATTGGCCTTCTATCTCGTTTTCTTTCATTTGAGAATTCGTTAATATTGAAATTTTCTCCCTTACTGATTTCAGTGTTTTTTACATAGAGTAGAGTATGATAGTTTATTATAACGCCAATAAATTATCAAAATAATAATAATACATTATGATGAGAATAAACAACCAAGCATATAATGGTGGAAGTTTTCCATCATGTAGCTTAATCATACAGTGATACAGAATGTTACTTGTTTGTTTTAAAAGTCCACCTGACTGTGGTTGTCCCGAGAGGTGGAAAACGTTTTGTTACTTTAAATATCAGTGCCGAATTTAGCTACAGCATGAGCAGGGTTCTCAATCTTCATGAAGGTTTGAACCGTTTCAGGAACCCCACTATCAGATTGCCCAGTATGATCCCATAGCCTCTTAACTGGGCTCTGTCAAATAATTTTCATCAGAAGTCCTATAACTTGTCTGCCAGAGATCGAGGTAACATACCCCAAACATTCACTTCCCAGATCCGTGAAGGTAAGGCCCGTAAAGGGGTATGGATACCCTGGTTGAAACCCTGGCTTTAGAGCCTCACAATCTGCTTGGGAGTATTACACAGGAGGGGAGTGTTTTTTGTATAGGAATGACGGTGAGAGTTGGGATGAAGTGGGAGGGCGTGTCCCCACCGCCGGCTGTAACGTGCTCTTGCCAGTATATGAGAGAAAAGGGCCCTGGATTCCTGTGTTATATCTAGGCCTTCCTCCAGATTGTTTAAGTAGCCAGACATAAGAGAAAACAGCCTAGGTCCTTATCCCCATCATGTGGACCAGGGTCAGCTAAGGTGTAACGTTTAATAAAAAGGCGCCTCACTAAGTCTAGATCCGTTAATATTTAATATGATTATTGATTAAGCACATATTTAAAGGACCATTTCATCAATTTATTTGCCTCAGTGTGACAGAAGTATAAGATAGGGCTGATGTTGATGTTGTTATTATTATTATTATTATTATTATTATTATTATTATTATTATTATTATTATTATTATTATTATTATTTTATTATTATCATTATTATTATTATTATTATTATTATTATTATTATTATTATTATTATTATTATTATTATTATTATTATTATGTGAAATTATATTTCAGGAGTTTGGTAGTAGATTATCACAAAATATTATTCATTTATATTTTCACTTTTTCAGTAATTGGGAAAAAGAACTCAAGAGTCAAGACTCAAGTCTCAAGCATGGCTAAACGTATCACAAGATTATTTCAGTGTTCCAGCTGCGTAAAAAAAAGACCAGCTGGATCAATATCTCTCAGTTCTGATGAGACACCTTCTAGAGATTTAGTGACCCGTTAACTGGGTCTGACAATTTTACTACAGAGAGGTGGTGAAGTAAAGAGGGACAGCCGTGATATAACGCCAACATGCCCAGCAACGAAAAAATAACAGGAGTTACAAGAAACTTCATCTAGATGTGATATTCTCACACAGAAGGAGGAGTGTACAGAGACTGAGTGGCATAAAGGATGCAAGGTTGATTTTTTTGGCTACTTTCCTCATATCCCTAATGTACTAGAGAAAAACGCGATTAGGAAGGCGACAAGGTTTAAATGCACAGTGTGCTACAATCATATTTCAGAAGCAAAGAAGTATGCACGCAATGGACAAGTGCCAATGGCTGATGGTTTGAGATCAGATGGCAAAAGGGAACTGAAGATAATTATTGATCATCTGAAGAGTGATGTCTACAAAGCTGCAGTTTGTTGCAGAGGAGACCAAACTCTAGTTAAGTCAGTCTGATGAACACCCCATGGGTAAAATATCCATGAAGTCACATGAAGCTGAAACTGTATCCCAGTTAATCAGGTTAGCAGTTGATGTGCATAATGACAGCAAGCAAATGACATTATCTGCGAATTCATGGCCTAGCCGATCATTAAGCAAAATGCATTCGGCAACCCAGATCTCTGTATACCGTGAATATGGGCTAGATGCATCAGCTTTTTGTGATTTTCAGCCACCGGCATCTGCATTTCATTATCGAGATCCAAATGTGTATCGAGAAATGCTTGACACTGTTAACTGGAAGTAGTTATGGAAGCTACTGTTCAAAAATAATTGATTCTGACTGCTGTTCACTACAAGTTGATGGTTCTGTTGATAAATATTCAGTTGATGACAAATTTATTACTGATCGTTTTGTGGGGAGGGAAAAGAACATGAAGAACATTTTCCTTGATGAAAGTCATTCCGAAAACGTGAGGCTGAAGGATTAATGGATGCTGTACTGACTAATTTCAAATACCTGGAGTATTGGCAGAGTGGCAAAGAAGAAGCTGACCGGATTGACTACATGATGGCGAAAGTACAAATATCGGAAGGAAGTCTAGGTTATGGGCCAAGCTAAATATGAATATCTAGAGTGAGATCTTCTTTGTGTATGGTGTGGCAACATCGATCAGATCTAGCATTTTCTGATTCAGAGGCATCAGTGACTGAGATCAAAACATTGGAGAACATAATATCCAAAGCTGCTTAGCATCTTATTACAGAGCTTCTGGGTAGTTCTAAACAGATGAGCTTAAGAAAGGTATTTGCAAGAATCTGCTTTGCTTTTTTAGGTTTCCTGAGCACTTTGAGGGTCAGATTTGATGAGCATCTTTACCCCGTCGTGTGTGAATCAGTTTGGTTAAGAATTTACATCCAGCACGGGCATATCGAAATTCTGTATCCACATAAAAATTAGCACCCAGTAGAAATGAAAAGCAACAGTAAATGGCTTCCTGAACTCTGGAAAGAGAGGTGGCGACCAAGGAGTTTTATTCAGCACTGATGCTTGATCTTCATCCGCCTGTTTGAGAAAAGCCAAAAGATAGTCAGAAATCTGTGGCTGGCGCTCTGTGATATTGAAGTATCTAAAGCCGTTGCTCTTGCATCTGTGACATTAATGGAAGCTGGTCCATATCAGGAGGTATGAAAGAAAGAAGCTGAGGGAAAAGCATGGAAGCTTCACAACAGAGTGAAAGTGGAAGATCTCTCACAATTACTATGTTTTCAACAAGGAGGAGTACATCAGAAGTGTTAGAACTGGAATTGTCTTAGAGTGCAAAGGAATATTTGTCTCAAAGACTTGGACCTGGAACAAGAGGACATAGTAAAACAAATTAAAGTATTCCTCGAAGGAAAAACAGCTGCACAAATGATTAACTCAACAAGAAAGGTTGTAGAAAGGTGCTTGAATTGGAAACTTAACTTTTGATCCTAGACCTGCTGTAGCAAAGCTCCAGAAAAATAAAGTAGACAAAGTTCAGACAAAGAATATATCAAGATAGGAAATAAAGAAGTTCTTTTGCCAAGGAGAGTTCAGTTTATTATCTTTATTTGTTTCTTGATCATGCTGTTTTTATTTAAACTTTTTTTTTTTGAGTTTCTGAAAAAACTGTTTGTAGTAATTAATTTATATTTTCTTGATACACATGAATTAAATAATTCTTTTTTATTTTCTTATATTGCATATTTTATTTTATATGAGTAATTCTACTCAGAAAAGACATATTTGCATAAAACTATAACAGATGCTAATTTGTACTGATAGGACCAATAAAAATTTCACATAGGTTTTGTTACGCCTTGGTTTATTGTATTTCTTGAAAGAAACATGCCATTACACAAGATATTACATTACATGCAAAAAGTTCAATGTTCCTCGATCATTGAGTATTAATATTTATACAATTAGTTTATTAAACCTCATCATTTATAGTACTGATTTCAGTTGGGTTTGGGACTGTCATGTCGCCCAGTGAAATTTCAAAAATACACTGTTTTGGAGTGTTCATATCTTTATGCCTCCAGTGTTCCAAAACTTTACATGATGCCCCTCTATTGATTTCTAAAAGGAAAAAACGACGTAAGAATCTTAAAGTGGCAGGTTTCAAAATGCTCTTTCACTCTAAATAAATCGAGTGTATCCAAACCGATCTAAGTCTAACCAAGCCAAAGGAAAACTTATCGCAGTGTGTCTTTGGGTAAAAGTCATAAAAAGGGAGAATGCGGCGTAAGAAATTGAAGCAAATAATAAATAAATAAATTAATAAATAAATATATAAAAGATATTGAAAAAGAATCTCAAATCAAGTGTAATCAAATTATTCAGATATAACCAAGCCGAATCACGTCACTTAAAAAAAAAACGTAACCGAACCAAAGTAGATGAAAGGAAACCGAAGTTAAAAACCCAACTGAACCTTACGTCGATCCACTGCATCCAATCAAACGTGTCCTTACGTTGCCTAACCCAGCCTGAGCCAACCCAGCAAACTAACACAGATGGCCCACCCGCCTTACCCAACCCAACTGAATGGCCAAATATTTACCAAATTAGGTCGACAGGTAAATAACGTAAGATGTTGAGACTGGAAAAATTTAACAAACAAACAAACCTAACAGCACTGACCTTCAGATAAATAAGTTTGATAAAGATTTAAAAGCATTAATTTGCAGGTGTATAGCATTTGAATTCCTTATTAGTGGTAATATGCAGCAGTGTACCAAAGGGTGAGTTAGGTCAGAACTAGAAACGCTTCCCAGTTGCGGCGGTAATACCGGTTTAATTCATAACTGCGAAACATAGTGAATTAAATATATGTTGCATTAGAACTAAAATCCACTTCCCAGTTGTAACCACCATAAAAGTTTTGGGCAAGGCATACCCAGTGAGTAGCATTAGACCTCAGAGCCTCCAAAAGAAATGCCAGACCAGTTAGTGCTGAGACTAAACCTGTTGCCTTCTGAGTCGAGGTCAAGGAGGCTACTAACTGATGAGCCGATACCGATGAGCTAAAGGTCACCGTGCCATGGACCCTTTTCTGCGGCGCTATTACACTGAGCCGATACCGATGATCTACAAAGGTCACCCGTGCCATGGACCTTTTCTGCGGCACTGTACCTGAGCCCGATACCGATGATCTACAAAGGTCACCGTGCCGCTGGACCTTTTCTGCGGCACTGTTACCTGAGCCGATACCGATGATCTAAAAGGTCACCGTGCCATGGACCTTTTCTGCGGCACTGTTACCTGAGCCGATACCAATGATCTACAAAGGTCACCGTGCCATGGGCTTTCTGCGGCACTGTGCCTGAACCGATACCGATGAGCTAAAGGTCACCGTGCCATGGACCTTTTCTGCGGCACTGTACCTGAGCCGATACCGATGATCTACAAGGTCACCGTGCCGCGGACTTTCACGGCACTGTACCTGAGCCGATACCGATGATCTACAAGGTCACCGTGCCATGGACCTTTTCTGCGGCACTGTACCTGAGCCGATACCGATGATCTAAAGGTCACCGTGCCATGGGCCTTTTCTGCGGCATACCTGAGCCGATACCAATGATCTACAAGGTCACCGTGCCATGGACCTTTCTGCGGCACTGTACCTGAGCCGATACCGATGATCTAAAGGTCACCGTGCCATGGGCCTTTCTGCGGCACTGTACCTGAGCCGATACCAATGATCTAAAGGTCACCGTGCCATGGGCTTTTTCTGCGGCACTGTTTTCCTGAACCGATACCGATGAGCTAAAGGTCGCCATGCCCGGCTTTTCTGCGCCCAAACCCGCACTGTTGCTGAAACGCTGTACCTGACACCACCGCCCAAAAATGTGAAATTAAGAAAATGTGACCCGCCCGCACTCAGGTAGCTGAAACCATTTTAATTAACCCAATGGTTATATACAGTACATAAACTACAATAACGCAGTGAAAAATCTCGGAATGCTACATTAACATGTTGTGCAATGTATCTGATAAACTAAAACCTTTTGGCATTTGTGTCACTTACGTTCTATATTCCTTAACAACCGGATTATAGTGAATAAAAAAGTGAGTTTCATTGCTACTAGAACCTCTTCCTGGTTGCATCATTCCTTGTTCGTTTATAGCCGGAACATCGCCAATCAAAAGTGAGTTTCATTGCCACAAGGACCTCTTCACAGCTGCATCCATTCCGCGTTGGAAGAATCTTTACCGCAGTTAATATATGTAGCAGAGGAGCGAGTCAGGCTGGAACCTCTTCCCCGGGGCTAACCGACTCTCCGCCGCGTCCGTTAGTGCTCGAAAAACCGGGTGAAAAAGATAATGGCCACACCGCCACCACCTCCATTATACCGCTTTTCCCCAAATTTAAGTGGCGTCACCGCCACCATTTGGAAGTAATTAGAGCAGTCTGTCTCCTCGCTAATACCAAACCTTCATCTTGTTAAGGACGAAATGTGTTGAGAGGAAAACAGATACGCGTGCCATGATGAAGGTTTAGAATTGAGTCATTTGACGCAAAAAATGTAATTTCACGCTAATTTCGGAGGAGAGATTTGCCCTGACCCCTGAATGTGTAAACCAACTCTTTGTTTTTCTCTTCTGCGTTCGTGTGTGTCTGTGTGTGTGTGTGTACGTATGTATGTCTGCATGTATGTATGTTTGTTAGTGAAAATCGTGGTCGTGGTGGTCGTGGTTGCTAGTCGTGTACTTGTTATTATTACTCTTGTTATTGTTTTTTGTCGTGGTTGTTTTTGCTGTTACTGTTGTTCTTATTCTCAACATCATGGTAAGGTTCATTGCACGAGGAATTTCATATTATCGTAGAAGAAAAAAAAAATGAAGTTCAAAGGAAAGGAAACAGAAAGGAAAAAAAAAACGAATGTGAGACGAAAATAACCGTCGATAAAAGAAAGAAGGAAAAAAGTGATCATGTAAGGAAGAAACCTTGAAAAAGTGTCACTCGTTGGAACACGAAGGAAATACACCAAGAAAAGAAAGAAAGAGAAAAGGTCGTGGCACTGCAGAAAAAAAGGTAAGAAATATATAAAGGGGAGGTCGAGAGAGAAAGGAGGAGGTCATCCCATGCGATATAAAAGTGGAACTACATTCGTTCAGTCAAGTGGTGTTTTATTTTGTGAGCAATTAGAAGGAAAGTTGCTCCATATATCATTCTTCATCACACCTCCATTATCTTATTTCCTTCAGTATATGAGAGTAAGTTATTTTGGCAAGCAGTGAAGTGGGACCTACACTAACTATCTCTTCTTCTTGCCTCTCTGCGCTTCTAATCTGCAATACAGTAAAGATATATATTTTTTGGTAATAGAGGCAACAACACAGAATCCTTCCTCCTCTTCCGCCTCTTCCTTCTTCTGTTCAATGCGTCAAGGGAGCTATTGTTGGTGACGAGTGGGAGCTGTGCACACACTATCGCCTCAACTTCATGACTCTGCTCACTCTTCTTCCGTATAGTAAAGACAGTTATTTTTTCTGGTGAACAGTCAGTGAGTGTTGCACAAAATCTTTCCTCCTCCTCGCGCCTCTCCGCTTCTTCTGTTCAATGCGTCAAGGGGCTATTGTTGGTGACGAGTGGGAGCTGTGCACACACTATCTCCTCCCCTTAATGCCTCTGCTCACTCTTCTTCCGTATAGCAAAGACAGTTATTTTCTGGAGAACAGTCAGTGGGTACACAAATCTCTCCTCTTCGCGCCTCTCCGCTTCTTCTGTTCAATGCGTAAAGGGAGTTGATTTTGGTGACCAGTGGGAACGATACACAGAATATCCCCTTCCATTTATATCTCTGGGCACGTATTCTCAGATGATTTCGGCTCTCACAACATATTTCCCACTAAGGCCACGCGGGAGATTACTCGGATTTTCCTCATCAGTGTTTTTGTACATGCATGGTGCAGAAGTCTTGCCAAACTATCACTAGGCTCATAAAACTACCCATGGAAATACCCACATGCTTCTCCAATACTAGTGAACGCCCAGTACCCTTCCAAAAGTCTGCCCTACTTAGCCAGTCAGCTCTCTATCATTACGGGTCCCTCCACGCATAGTGAGGTCACTGGGAGGCGTGATTTGGCGTTCCTCGGAAAGGGATCACTTTGCTCCTTCCTCTCCTCTACTATACTCTTACTACTACTGTATTACTCTCAAGGGATTGTTTACAATACTGTGGATGGTTGAAGTGCAGTGTAAAGAGTGCATGATGTGACCACACTGTGACTCCTCTCTGTACACGACCATCAGTACTCGATGAACACTACAGACTGAAATGACTTCACACACGTAGTGTTGCCAGGTTCCCACAGTCATATTTCCCTAGATGAGCCCTTAAAATTTCCCTTTTCAACATAAAATTTCCCTTTCATATTTGAGACTATAATATAACATTTAGAACTTTGACCATGACAATACCCGAATATTGTAACCGTTCATATCTTTGCAGCTATAAAACTACTTCAGTAACAACCTACCGAAACAGAGAGTTAAAAACTCAACTCACGGTTTAATTCTTCGAATCTTCTGTTTTGTATATTTCTTCCGTCATCCTACTGAGGTGGCTTGGAAGAACCTTGAAATCATAGAAGCCATTTCACCAGCCGCCAGCGCGTATCAGCTAATTCCTTATGAATGTATTCGTCCATTATCGGTGACAAGACGAAGACTGTCAGTACAGGAGTCAGGAGTCAGGAGCTAGTCGTGTATTGTCCCTCCTCCTCCCTCGTCCAGCCACTCACAGTCTCACACTCGATACAGGAACTGATCATGTAGTGTGTCCTCCTCACTCCCACCCTCCCGCCTCCACCCACTCACAAACACCCTTCTCCCCTCCATCCCCCCACTCTCTCTCTCTCTCTCTCTCTCTCTCTCTCTCTCTCTCTCTCTCTCTCTCTCTCTCTCAATATGTATACTCTTGGAGCACCATTTTAAAAATAATTTAATTTCTTCTCTAACTTTCCCATCTCCTCAGTTTCCCTAGATTTTGGTCAATTTTGAAATTTCTTCCTTTTTCCCTTCAGGGGTCCATTTCCCCTAGAAAGGAAATTTCCCTGAACCTGGCAACACTCGCCCTTCATTAAGCGCTCTAACTGCCTCTAATGAAACTGCAAATTGAGCGCTGAAGTATTGTTGGCCAGTTTGAAGTACAGGTTCCGTGCGTGATTACCAGTTTGGAGACAGAGAATGGCCAGTTTGAAGTACAGGTTCCGTGCGTGATTACCAGTTTGGAGACAGAGAATGGCCAGTTTGAAGTACAGGTTCCGTGCGTGATTACCAGTTTGGGGACAGAGAATGGCCAGTTTGAAGTACAGGTTCAGTGCGTGATTACCAGTTTGGGGACAGAGAATGGCCAGTTTGAAGTACAGGTTCCGTGCGTGATTACCAGTTTGGGGACAGAGAAAGAAGAAAAGGTGCAGAAAGGAAGAAGATGAAAAATAAAGGAGAGGAAAGCTGAAGGAAGGCAAAAGCGCAGAAAGGAGGAAGAGAAAAAAAAAAGTGAAAAGGAAGGAGATATGGTTTAGCAGCAGTCTCCCCAAAGTGCCCTATTTGGGCGGTGGCCGAAGTGATAGCGTACTGGACCCACATTCGCCGCGTGATGGACGACGCGGGTTCGAATCCTCCGCTACCACTCGGATTTTCGGTCACCGCCAGTGGCAAAACTACCACATGCTGTCCTGAAGACCACCCATCAACCCGGACTGTAGAGGAAGCCGTCCAAGCGAATCAAAACGAATTCCGGGGCAGCATGAGCCAATGCAGATGGCGCCACTATAAACACTCGCCTGCGCCAGAACAGGCTGGGCCGACCATCAGGCCCCACCTGGAAGAAAGCCTTGGGCCGACCATCAGGCCCCACCGGGAAGATGCCTACCGGCGGAATAAGCAACAACGTAAAAAAATAAAAATAAAAAATAATAAAACAAGTGCAACATTTGTCCTCATGCATAAAATAGTTCACTGTTATGTCTTGCAATAGAAAATTCATTATGAAGTTGCAGGAAACTGTTTCGAGTTGAAAAATAGATGTTTTTGTAAAAATACCCCACCCAAAACATGGAATTTTCATGTATGGCTCTGAATCATTATGCAAATGATTAAAATGTCTCCAAAATGGTTTCACTTTATGAAGTTGAGGCCAATAAATAAAACTATATCATTTTAGCATTAAATCAATTCCTTAAATAAGTTATTTATCAATAAAATGTAAAATTATGGTCAAATTGACCTCGTTTTGAAATTGATAAGTCACTAAATGCCTCTCAATAAATAATGCTTCAGAGTTTGCTTTCAAACAAGTTTTAGAATTTGCCCAGACATCCCCTTCATGCTGCCACATCATTGGCAGTAAGATGTATTGCTTCTGAATCCTTACAGATCACTTGATGCTCCCCCTCCCCCCTAAATCGTAAAAAAAGCACCTTTGATTTTCTCAAAGAAAATAAGGAACATGATTGTATTTTTTTCAGTAATAAATATAGAAGTCACAAATCCATGTTATAATTATTGGAAATGGTGCTAAACAGTTAATATGAAGGCTTGAAACTAGTACCCACGGGCCATAACGCCCAGCTTTGAAATTAAAGTCCAGCTGCCCGTGCATGAGTGTTTGTATCACTTGGGTGTTCATTATAATTCTTAATATCATGGTGCATCAACAACATGAACTACCAATGAAAACTCTTTATTATATCACTCTAACATTTGTAGTTAGGTGAAAGCTTTATGTATGTAAGTAAAATTACTATAGACTCTTGTTTATATTTATATTCCACACAGAAATACAAAGTCCTTTATATGGATAATCAATATCAATCATCAGTGTCACTGTCAAGATTGTTGTAAGCTTCCTATGCCAGGGCATTCAAACACATGTCATCTCCATCTAGAGCAGCTTCACATGCACATGCACTTGTGCATGGTTGATTCAGGTTGAAGAATGAACAGTTCATGCTGCATGGCCCCTCTGAACACTCACAAACTACAATATTTGGTAGTTCTGTTACCGGTTCCTGCTGTGTCATCATTCTAGGTGTCAGTGTTCCATCTTCAGACTTCTCATAACCATATTCTGTAGCTGGGGGGGATATTGTGAATTGGAATGTGGGCATGTTTCCAGATGTAGAGCCGGTACATGGCACGTTGTAGATGCAACATGAAACTGTCTCGAGTTGGGGGCATTTTCCTTACAGGTACTCCTTTCTCTGCTTTTTGACAGCGAAGCTCATTAGTGAGCCACACTTGGTGTCCCCATGTACAGTCTGCAGACAAACTTTGCAGCTGTTGAGATCTAGGATTCATCAAGGGTGAGGGCTGTCTCTAGTGTGGCACAAGGTTCAAACTGAGCTGCATCCTTCATCATGAGTTTGAAGCCTTCTTCTTGCCTTTGTCAAAAAAGGCACTGACTGTATCACAACCAGTAATACAGTAAAGTGGGAGAAGTAAACTGTGTTGAAGCTTGGTGAGACAGTCGTACAATGTGTGGACAGGAATGTATCTAGTGACTGTATTGCACTCTTCTCCTTTGCCAGTCAGGAAGTACACTTATGTATTGATTGTTGGCCAGTGGTGTAGCAGGAGTAACAGAACATCTGTGTCAGATTTACAAACTACTATTACCTTTGCTCCAGTGTTTGCACCAGCACAGGCATGGAGGACAGGTCTTGTGTCTGCCCTCTTGATTGGAAAAGATGTCAAGTGCTGGTAATACTGCAGCGCGGGTGATCATGATGCCATCCTCATCTTCACTTCCACTGACATATTGACTCTGATTTGCTGTGGTCAAGTTTTCCTTCTTCTTCTTCACATAATCAATGTAGGGTGCTGCCAGATGTGCATTGTTTTTCAGCAATGGCCAAGAACTGTTTCAGTATTCAGCTGGTACCTTAATACTCGGTCTGATTTAAGGGAAAATATGAAAATAATTTTCAAAATATACAATTGAGTTATATGGTCTATAGCAACATCCTATTCTTTGGCTTTCGAATGGTAGATCTTTTCAGTCAGACATAAATTTCACTTTCAATAGCTTGGAATTTAAATATGGCTACTGTGCGGGCGTAGCACGCTGACTGCAGCATTAGCTGGCATGCCAAAGTATGGAATAAATGTTGAAAAAATCAAACATGCAGCAATCTTCAAGCTGAAGTTTGTAACCCATGTAACAGTTTTGGAACACAATTTGGGTGGGCGGTGGCTGAGTGGTTGGCGTGCGTGCCCCGCATTCATTGCGTGATGGACGACGCGGGTTCCAGATCCGTCGCTACCACCTGGGATTTTCAGTCACCACCGGTGGCTTGAAACTACCCACATGCTGTCCTGAAGACCACCCATCAACCCGGACTCTGGCGGAAACCGTAAAAGTGAATCAGAAAGAGCTCCGGGGCATGAGCCAAGAAAGATGGCGCCACTATAAAGCACTTGCCTGCAGCATGACAGGGGTGGGGACGAATACCATTGGGCCCCTCAGAGAAGCCTACCGGCGTTTTGGGCTATATACGTAAAATAAAAATAAAAATATGGATATTAAAAAGTGTAACCTGCTCACAAAATGTTTGAAACAAATGAATACATAGAAAAAGATTATAAATGAGAGAAAATATAAAATTACACGGAAGAGAAGACAGACAAGGACTTCCAACCGATAGCTACGTATCTGGAGAGTACTGATTGAGCCTTGCAACAATGAGGGGCGTGGCGCGCCCTGACACCCTCACCTTTGAGCGATTAATGCCTTTATAATGGGGACAAGGTGCCTGATCCTTTTTTGCACTCACTGATATGTGATTACTGATCTTTATCCTAAATTTCAATCCAAAGCTTGAGTGCGCAACGACATCACTTGCTCTCGTGCCTAACCTTGATTCTTAAGAATTTTCCACCATCTGGCTAAGACTTCCATTGTCATTCTATTGAAATACATCTGTGCTGTTTATGTCTCACCTAACTCTACTAACTATGTAAAAATTCTTTGATTATTTGAACTCTAAAGTGGAGCACATCTTGACCCTCTCCCTTCTCTGAAATATCCATCTTAGGAGATTTCAGTGTTCACCACCAGCTTTGGGTTTCAAACTCATCCACTGACCAGCCTGGTGAGCAAGCCTACAACGTTGCTATCCTCAACGATCTAGGCAGTTGGTCAGCACCCTACATATTCCGACCGTCTTGGAGACAGGCCCAACATTCTAGACCTCTTCCTTACCTCAAACCCTTCTGCTTATTCTGCCAAACTGTTCTCTCCGTTGGGCTCCTCGATCACAATCTTATTTCTGTATCATGTCCTATCGCTCTTGTACACCTCTGGACCCACCGAAGAGGCGATGTTTCTGGCATTTGCTTCAGCTTGGTGGGACGACCTGAGGATGTGCTTTTCCGATTTCCCGTGGAATGATTATTGCCTCCAGGATAGAGACCCTCTGTGTGTACTCAGCGCATCACTGGGGTGATTGTCTGGAATGGAGGCATACATTCGTGCTTATCTGCTCCTCACGCTAAAAAGCCTGGGTTTAAGCACGCTTGTTCTCGTGCTGTCAATGATAGAAGGCAGCTCACAAAGGGTACCAGAGCTTTCAAACTAATGCTAACTATAGACTTTACATTTCTGCCCGGAATCGTACCAAATCTATTCTCCGACTAAGCAAAATTCTTTTATTAATAGAAAATGCTAAAACCTTGCTTTCTCTAACTCTTCCGTGACTTCTGGCATCTAGCCAAAAGCTTATCCTCAGCTTCACTTCTTCATCGTTCCCTCACTCCTCATTCTGACAGCAACACTGCCGTCATCTATCTCTAAGGCTGAACTCTTCTCAAACTTTTTCTAAAACTTTACTCTGGACGATTATGGGCATATTCCTCCTACTCATCCCCTCTGACTCTTTATGCCTGTTATAAAGATTCTTCAAAATGATGTTTTCTATGCCTTCTCTGGCCTCAATCCTCAGAAGGCTTATGGACCCTAATGGGTGCCTCCTATTGTCCTTAAAACTGTGCCTCCGTGCTGTCACCCTGCCTGGTCAAACTCTTTCGCCTCTGCCTGTCAACATCTACTTTTCCTTCCCTGCTGGAAGTATGCCTTCATATAGCCTGTGCCTAAGAAGGGTGACCGTTCCATCCCTCAAACTACCGTCTTATAGCTTTACTTTCTTGTCTATATAAAGCTTTTGAATCAATCCTTAACTAGAAGATTAAGCACCTTTCCACTTCTGACCTTCTATCTGATCGCCAGTATGGATTCCCCAAGCGGGTTTCTACTGGTGATTTCCTTCCTTCTAACTGACTCTTGGTCATCCTCTCTTAGCCGTTTCGGTGAAACCTTTGCTATTGCGCTGGACATATCAAAAGCTTTTGATAGGGTCTGGCACAAATCTTTGCTTTCAAGCTACCTCCTACGGTTTCTATCCTTCTCTCTGTACCTTTATCTCCAGTTTCCTTTCTGACCGTTCAATTTCTGCTGTGGTAGACGGTCACAGTTCTTCCCTAAACCTATTAACAGTGGTGTCCCACAGGGTTCTGTCTATTTCCCACTCTCTGTTGTTCATTGATGATCTTCTTTCCAAAACGAACTGTCCTATCCATTCCTACGCCGATGACTCCTCTGCATTACTCAACTTCTTTTAATAGAAGACCCACCCTACAGGAACTTAACAATTCAAGGCTGGAGCAACAGAACGCAGCCTCACACCTTACTAGTATTTCCGATTGGGGCAAGAGGAACCTGGTGTCCTTCAACGCCTCAAAACACAGTTTCTCCACCTATCCACTCGACCCAATCTTCCAAACAACTATCCTATTCTTTGACAACACTCAGCTATCACCTTCCTCACCACTAAACATCCTCAGCCTATCCTTAACTCAAAATCTCAACTGGAAACTTCATATCTCATCTCTTACTCAATGAGCTTCCTCGAGGCTGGGCGTTCTGTACCGTCTCCGCCGGTTCTTCTCCCCCACACAGTTCCTATCAATTTGGGGCCTTGTCCGCCCTCGTATGGAGTATGCATCTCATGTGTTGGGGGTCACTCATATAACTCTCCTTGACAGAGTGGAGTCAAGGTTCTTCGTCTCATCAGCTCTCCTCCTCATACTGACAGTCTTCTACCTCTCAAATTCCGCCGCCATGTTGCCTCCATTCTATCTCCTACCGATATTTTATGCTGACTGTTCTTTTTAACTTGCTAACTGCATGCCTCCCCCTCCCATGGCCCCTGCACGACTTTCTACTCATGCTCATCCTATACTGTCAAACCCCTTATGCAAGTCAACCAGCATCTTCACTCTGTCATCCCTCACGCTGGTAACTCTGGAACAATCTTCCTTCATCTGTATTTCCTCCTGCCTACGACTTGAACTCTTTCAAGAGGAGGGTATCAGGACACCTCTCCTCCAGAGCAGCCTCTCTTTTGGACACTCCTTTGACCTCTGTTCAGGAGCAGTGGTGGCAGGCTTTTTATACTTTTTTCTTTACGCCCTTGAACTGTGTCCTTAGCGGTAAAAAAAAATCGCGTTTTTCTCAAAACTAGTACAAAATGAATATAAAAATATTTTTTGCTTTTATTTTCTGCACGACATTTATGAAACTTTAGGACATACAAGATCATATATCGTACTAATATTCTACAAGATTTTTTTTTTTCTAAATCGGCATAGTTTCGAAATATGGGAAAATTATCCGAAAACAATAAAAAAAACATTTTAGAGATTAAAAAAATAGTTTTCAAAAAGACATAGTGAAAAATTATTAAAATAAAAATGAATTATCACATGTGCGCGTCACAAAATCACTAAAAAAAAATTGTCTGAGAAAAAAATTATTCAGTTTTCATAAAAATAACGAAAAATAGTTTTCTTAATTTTTCATTTCATCTGATCAGCTTGAAATGTTCATATTT
Organism: Eriocheir sinensis; assembly: GCF_024679095.1. Taxonomy (NCBI): domain Eukaryota; kingdom Metazoa; phylum Arthropoda; class Malacostraca; order Decapoda; family Varunidae; genus Eriocheir; species Eriocheir sinensis. The sequence goes on from NW_026110651.1 coordinate 542,318, forward strand.
TAACAGAGGCACTAATATATACAACATTTAAACTATTCATGACCATAGATGCAATTTTAGTCCACGGCGGACTTTCCCTTACATATGCACTGTACTATGTTTTGCATGACTTCTCTGTGCACTCTCCTCTTGTCTGAGACTTTGTACTGTTCTCCCTGTACACATCAAATGCTATGTGTGTTTGTGGAGATATCCTGTGTTGAATAGGTAACATGGGACAAGAACCTACTGGCCATATCTCTGAAAGTGATGGGCAGTGTGGTAGAAGAGCAGGCAGCGACTGGATGACAACATGGCCATCGTATATCACATCATCAACATGCTTGTCAGGCTGGTGATTTTGTCTCCCAGAATCAGTTCTTCAAGCTTATGCATGGTGTCTGATTTGTCACATGTTACCATTGTACCATCATCATTGAAGATGCTCATGGGCACAGGGGCATTTTCAAATGCCATCACCCTTTGAAGTGGGACCTTCTTGACGGCATTGACTGCTAATAGGCGAACATACATGGTTTCACCCTTGATAGACACAGTCTTTGACTTGATTTTTGACTTTTTTCATCTCTTGCATGGTCTTGATGTTTGACCGAGGTTTGGGTGCATAGAAGCTCTTTGGGTTGTCAGATGCCAGGTTAGAACAACGTTATCAGCCATGGTGGTGCCCTTGTCAAATTGCACTACAGAGATTTTCTCTATGGCATCTGGTGCAACTGCTGCTGTAGCTATGTTGATCAACTTTGTGGATGCTTCGGAGATATCAAAGGGATCTACACATGGCCCCTGAAGCATGTCACGTATCTTCTTCACATCAGAATTCCATCTACTAGTGTCAGATGCTTTCGTCTTTGTCTGTGCTGGCTGGTTGTCATCAGGCAGGCTGGTACCTGTACCCTTCTTGAATTTTGCAGCAGTGACAAGTCGGGCTATAAACCACCTTACTAATGCTTGGCTTCGCATTGAGGCCAATGATCCCTCAACTTTCTTCATATCTTTGTTCTGTGTTGTTTCAATGCATAATCAGCCAAACACCATTGAAGTAGCCATCTGAGAGCTTAACCACACACCCTGTATTGGTGAATTCTGTGGCAGTCTCCCGTGGGAGATGCCTCATCTGGAGCAGAGAGACTGGCCCAAGAAATCACATCCATGTTTTTTTTTCCTTAGTGTGAAACAATAATTACTTTATGCATTGTAAACTAAGCTGAATAAATAATAAGCTGACCATCGTTACCCTTGGGGCATAGTTTTAAGGCTTAAAATTAATTGTTTAGCACAATTATAGTGAATGATCATGAATTATATTGGCATTTGTAGATGGATATTGGACAACTATGATCATAGTCTTCAATCTATATGAGAAAGTCATATTTTATGATTTTTTTTTATGATTTAGGGGAAGGAGTAGCTAAAAGTGATCAGCAATGACTCAAAAGCAATGCTTCTTGCTACCAATGCTCTAATAGCATGTAGGGGATGTTCAGGCAAATTTTAAAACGTGTTTGAAAGCAAATTCTTGAAGCATTATTTATTGAGAGGCATTATTATGACTTGTCAATTTTACAACGAGGGTCAATTTTAAGTATATTTTTTACATTTTATTGATAAATAACCTATTTGAGGAATTGATTTAATGCTAAAAACACTATAGTTTATTAGTTCTCCTAAACATTATAAAGTAATATCATTTGGAGTTGTTTTTAATGATTTACATGAAGATTCTGAGCCCCGTTCACACTGTGCCGACTCTGGGCCACGACTACCCACGACTCTAGAATTTTGAGATCTTGGGTGTTGATGTGAAAAGGTTAGGCAAGTCTTAAAGAGGTCTAGAAACGGTCGCCGAATGCTAAGCGGACTTCGTGAGGTGTGCAGTCGCGAGGTTAAACCCGTTCCTCTGTGCCGACTCTGAGCCACGACTACCCACGACTCTTGGATACACTAGGTCTTCGGTACTGATGTGAAAAAGGGTCGGGCAAGTCTTGAAAAGAGGTCTAGAAACGGTCGCCGAATGATGCGCAGACGTCGTGAAGTCTGGGGTCGTGAGGGTTAGCGCGAAAAGAATTCCATGCTAAACTTTCACGACAGGAGTCAGCAAGTCTAGATCAACCGTCACTTCCGGTTGAGGTCTGAGGAGGTCAGGGCAGTCGTCAAGACAGTCGTCAACACTCTTGGCTTGTCTTGAGACAGTCGTGACGACTATCAGGAGCATTTATAAATATTTTACCGTTTCCTGTCGGCACAGTCGTCTGTGCCGACTACTGTACTTCAGAATGATGAGGACTGTCGTGACGACAGTCTTCGCCTAATGAAGGACGTTCATGACGACTGTCGGCTCAGAAATATTGGCTAACACTGCCGCCATCAAAATTAATATTTTCATTTTACAATCGAAGCACGACAACTTTTGGGCATGGTTACATTTCACTGGCACAAATTTGGGAGCCGTCACAGCACGCGCCTCCTGCTTCTCGATCTCTCTGGTGCTGAATGACATAACTGGGTTGCACCTGAGGTCAGATAAATGTGGAATGCAACAACTCCTCTGGATCAATACGGAATGGATCCATATTTAGAAGGAACAGGTGGCAACCTAAAATTTCTCGAGCATGCAATGGTGACAGCCGCAGCACCTGCTGCTGGTGAGCAAGAGGAGGGGAGGACGTTACGTCGCGTGTCTTACACGTATTTTAGGACGAAATTAGAACATTTTTACGGACTGGTTTTGTGATTAACCGAAAATGCGCTCACTACAATTTTAGATATGAATTTTTTATCTGTGACTATTCAGACAACCAAATACTGAACAAATGGCGTTTTGAATTGGTTCAAAACGGACCGCTACATTCACTCGGATACAGAACGATTCCGTATTTTAAGGAACGGGTGACAACCCTGAAGTGAACACAACGTAGTCTCGGCTCATTATTGTATATACCCCAGGACCCGCATGAGACTGCTATTAAGATGTCTACGGTCAAAATATCCTATTAAAATTTTGGGTAAAATTCGGCGACAGTCGGCGAGGCTGTCGCCAAGACAATCGAAGACCGTCTGCCTACTCCTTGGCACCTGTCGGCCAGCTGGTCGAACAACCAGTTGACACACAATCTGCGAGAATGTCAAGACCGTCTGCGACTGTCTGCCAATCGGTCAACAGATTCGTAGTTGTCGTAGTCATGGCGCCACTTCAGAAAATGATCGTTGAGACTCTTCAGACTAGTTGTCAGCATGTCTGCGACATACTGGCAACCTAATTAATAAATATCCCAGACAGTCGGAATCATGCTGGCTGACACCAAGACGCGAAAGAACTCCCCAGTTCTCAAAGTGTAGATCGTCTTGTCAGATCAAAAGTCGCTGGGTTGTCATGGCCCAGACTCGGCACAATGTGAACGGGCTTTGGCGCGAAAATGTATTTCATGTTAAACTTTCATGACAAGAATCGGCAGAGTCTGGACCAACCGTCACTTCCGGCTGAGGTCTGAGGAGGTGGGGAACAGTCGTCAACTGTCGTCAACAGTCTTGGCTTGTCTGGAGACAGTCGTGACGACTGTCAGGGCCATTTTCAAATTTCTGTCATTTCCTGTCGAAATCGTCCCGAAGGGTGTCGACTACTTCAAAGTAATGAGAGACTGTTCTGACGACAATATTTGCCTAATGAAGCACGTTGGTGACGACCGTCGGCTCAGAAATATTGGCTAACACTGCGCCATCAAGAAATTTATATTTTCATTTTGCAATCACAAGCTACAACAACAACTCCTGGGCATGGTTGCGTTTCACTGGCACGTTTGCGAGCCTCACAGCACACACGCGCTCCTGCTGCCTCTTTCTTGTGTTGAATGACACAACTACAGTGAGTTGCCACCCTGAGGTCAGAAAAATGTATAACGCAACATCCACTCTCAATATGGAATGGATCCATATTTAAAGGAACAGTGGCAACCTAAAATTTCTCGAGCATACAATGGGTGACAGCCGCAGCACTGCTGGTGGAGGCAGAGGAGGAAGGAACGTTACGTCGCGTATTTTACACATTTTAGGACGAACCTTAACAAATTTCACGGAATGGTTTTGTATGATTTACCGAAAAATACTCACTACAATATTAAGATACTGGTACCATCTGCTTGACCATTCAAATAACAAAATGCGGAACAAATGGCGTTCCGTATTAACTCAAAACAGAACATACATTTAATTCTGGATTACAAAGCGATTCCGTATTTTAAGAGAAAATTGGCAACAGCAGAAGTGAACACAGAGTCTCGGCCATCACAGCCTATACACCCAGGACCATGAAGATTTCTATTAATTAAGATGTCTACAGCCAAAATGTCCTTTTAAAATTTTGGGTAAATTCGGCGACAGTCGGCAAGGTTGTCGCCAAAATAATCGCGAAGATCATCCGCCAACTCCTTGGCAACTGTCGGCCAGCTGGTCGGCCAACCAGTTGACAGACAAACTGCAAGACTGTCGTAAAGTGTCTACTGTCGACCAATTGGACGGCAGAGTCGTGGCTATCGTAGACAGAGCGTCATTTCAAAAAATGACCGTTGAGACTTGTCTTGAGACTAATTGCTAGAATGTCGCCGACATGATAGCAACTTTATTTATCAGTTGGCCGAATATCCCAGACAGCCGGCGGTCATGGTAGCCGACACCAAGATGCCCCCAAATCCCCAATTCTTGGGCGTGAAGCGACTTGTCCAATCAAGAAGTCTCTGGGTTGTTGTGGCCCCAGAGTCGGCAAAATGTGAACAGGGATTAACATGAAAAAGACGACATTGAAAAGAAAAAAAAGAGCGAAGACGAGGAATCAAATGAAAGACAAAGATTTGAAGAGGCATGAAAAGAGAAAGTCGCTTAAAAAAAAACTTGAAGGCGACTGACTGACTGAAGAGATGTGCAGAGTGGGAAAAGATAAGGGTGAAAAATGAGATAAAGCGTGTGTCCCAGCCGGTGAAACACGAAAACCGAAAGGAGGAGGAGGAGGAGGAGGAGACGACGAAAGGCGGAAAGTGCAACAATCTTTGCTAATAAACACATTGACATTTATCGGCTCAGAAATATTAGCTAACCTGCCGCCATCGAAAATTTATATACTCATTTTGCAATCACAAGCTTTAACTAACTCCTAGGCATGGTTACACGTTTCACTGGCACACGTTTGGGAGCCTCACAGCACACGCAGTCCTGCTGCCTCTTTCTTGTGTTAAATGACACAGCTTCTGTTTGATTTGCCACCTGAGGTCAGAAAAAATGTATAACGCAACATTCCACTCTCAATATGGAATGGATCCATATTTAAAAGGAACGGATGGCCACCCTAGATTTTCTCGAGCATACAATGGGTGACAGCACCAGCACATATGCTGGTAGAGCAAGAGGAGAGGGGAGGGACGTTACGTCGCGTATTTTACATATTCTGAGACGAACCTTGACCGGAATTTCTTGGAATGGTTTGATTTGACGAAAATGCGCTCACTACAACATTAAAGATACTGAAGGTACCATCTGTGACCATTCACATAACAAAACGCGGAACAAATGACTTTCCATGTTGGCTCAAAACGGAACGCTACACGTACCGATCTGGATTAAAAGCGATTCCGTATTTTAAGACAGGTGGCAACATGAAGTGAACACAGGGAGTCTCGACCCCGTCACAGCCTATACACCAGGACCCGAAGATTTCTATTAATAGAGATATGACGGCAAAAATGTCCTTTTAAAATTTTAGGTGGGAATTCAGCGACAGTCGACAAGGTTATCATCGCCAAAATAATCGCGAAGATCATCCACCAACTCCTTAGCAACTGTCAGCCCAGCTGGTCGGTCAACCAGTTGACAGACAAACTACAAGAGATGTCGTAAAGACTGTCTGCGCCACTGTCAGCCAATCGGTCAGCAGATTCGTGGTTAACAATCGTAGACATGGCGCCATTTAAAAATGACCGTTAGAGACTTGTCCCACTGAGACTAGTTGGCAGCATGTCGCTTGGACATGCACAACAACTATATGTTATAGTTCGCCGAATATCCCAGACAGTCGGCAATCAGCAATGATATCGACACCAAGATGCCCCCAAATCTCCCCAATTCTTGGAGCCGTGGGAGCCGACTTGTCCAATCAAAGTCTCTGGGTTGTCGTATGGCCAAGTCAACTGGTACATGAACAGGGCTTAACATGAAAAGATGCCCCAAATCTCCCCAATTCTTGGGCGTGGGGCAACATCCAGTCAGAAGTCTCTGGGTTGTCGTGGCCCAAGTCGGCACAGTGAACAGGGCTTAACATGAAACGACATTGAAAAAGAAAAAAAAGAGCGAAAGACGAGGGAATCAAATGAAAGACAAAGATTTGAAGAGTCATAAAAAGAGGAAAGTCAGCTTAAAAAAAGACTTGAAAGGCAAATGACTGACTGAAAGAAGATGTACGGAAGTGGGAGAGAAGATAAAAGATGAAAAAATAGAGATAAAGAAAGCGTATGACAGCCGGTGAAACACGAGAAACCGAAAGGAGGAGGAGGAGGAGGGAGGAGGAGGAGGAGGAGGAGGAGGGAGGAGGAGGAGGAGACGACTGAAAGGCCGGAGAGTACAGCAAGGAAGGTGATACGTGTCAATGCCGGAACTATCGTGAAAAAATAACGTTGAAAGAAAAGAGTAAAGGACGAATGCGAGATATAAAATGAAAGAAGATTTGAAAAGGAATAATAAAGAGGAAGCTTCTTAAGAAGAGAGTCAAAGGTACAGTCAGGGCGTTGTCACTCCCGGACGCCCTTTGGAAGCTGGGCTCTCTGTTTTCTAATCTTTCCATTCTTTTTCCAATTTCATCGTCCATAGCCACCTCACTCTCCTCGTACCTGCTTTCACCGCCCTCCTCGTCCCCGTCTTAACGGTCCCAAAATTTCTTCTGATGAGAGTGTGAGGTCAGCCCCTGAGGACAGGGGACACACTCTCTCTCTCTCTCTCTCTCTCTCTCTCTCTCTCTCTCTCTCTCTCTCTCTCTCTCTCTCTCTCTCTCTCTCTCTCTCTCTCTCTCTCTCTCTCTCTCTCTCTCTCTCTCTCTCTCTCTCTCTCTCTCTCTCTCTCTCTCTCTCTCTCTCTCTCTCTCTCTCTCTTTTTTTCTGTCTTTGTCACACACACACACACACACACACACACACACACACACACACACACACACACACACTCACTTTTACTTCAGTTATATTTCTTTCTTTTCCTTCCTTCTTTCAGTTTCCTCCCATGCTGATGACCTCTCACCAAAGGTGGAAAAGCCCTCCCTGAAGACAAACTGCGAAATCATTCAGAAAGACCTCAATCACATTATCGAGTGGTCGGAAAAATGGCAAATGTCTTTTTATGTTGACAAATGCAAAGGCATGCACATTGGGTCCCAAAATAGTAACCACACATACATCATGAATGGGAAACCTCTGCAGGCGATGCAGGAGAAAAGGATCTTGGAGTCACTATCAGCAGTGACCTGAAACACGCGAATCACCGTAAAAGCATACTCCAGAAATAACCTGTGCTCAGGTTCATAGCGAGGAACTGAGTGTAAAACACCGGACGTGATGCTATCCTTGTATAATTCCATGATAAGACCGCACCTCAGTATGCAATTACAGTTCTGGTACAGTTCTGGTCCTCTAATTACAGACAGGACATTGCTTTACTGGAAAAGGATTCAACGACGCGCCACAAAGATGATTCCAATCTTAAGGGCTCAACCGTACCAGGAACGACTCAAGTGACTCAATCTCTTTACCTTGGAGAAAAGACGCCTGCGAGGATATGACTCAAGTCTTCAAGTATCTGAAAAGTTCAAAAACGTCGATTACTCCAAATTCTTTGAATTGCAAACCAACTCAAGAACTAGAAATAACGGTTTACCCATTCAGTCGAGTCGATGTAACACTGACATTGGAAGGAGTTTCTTATCAAACCGAGTCATCCGCCACTGGAACAATCTTCCCTCAAGTAGTAAATGCGAATACCATCAACTCCTTCAAATATAGAATCGACCGTCATTTCACTGCGTCGAAGATAAACTTATTAACGAAGTGCTTTCATCTGCTCATCAAGCCCCAAGTGGCGGTCGAGCAGATTAAATCACAAGCAACGACCTCGTAATGAGCCAATAGGCTTTCTGTTGCCTGCATTCCATGTTTCCCTCCCTCCTCCTCCTCCTCCTCCATCGTCCCCTCCTCCTCCTCCTCCTTCCTCCTCCCCTTCCCCGCCTAATGAAGGTTCACACCCACCCAATTCTCCCCAACTGTTCCTTGCCTTGACCTCATTTCACACTACTAAAAAAGTAGTAATCTCAAATTTGTTTGTTTCAATTCTTATTGAAACATTATTTCATAATTTTTCCTGTGCCTCTACTTATTTCCTTTCTACAATCAGTAACAACTTAAGAAAGATGAAAGAGAAACAAATAAAGATAAAGAGAAGAGAAATGAAAGTGTAATAAAGAAATACAGAGAAAGAGAGAGAGAGAGAGAGAGAGAGAGAGAGAGAGAGAGAGAAGATCTACATAGATTTACGCAGAAAATCAGACCACACAGACCCCATGTCCAGACTTGGTGAGTCTGTCATGAAGCTCTAAGTGATTTTACATTAATCAGAAACTCCAAAACATTGCAGAAGACTCCAAAACGCCGTATTTCTACTCTAGTTGATTTTACATAGAAAATCAGTTCCCCCAGACCCCATGGTAGACTTGATGGTCATCATAAACTAAGTGATTTTGTTAATCAGAGACTCCAAAACGTTGCATTTCTCTAGCGGTATTAAGTTGAAGGAAGTGACGGTCGAGCTTATTTTGAAGGAATCAATCATGTTACACTGGACCACTGATGGTGGGAGCTATTCCATTCTCGCACTATAACGTTGGTGAAGAAAAATTTGGTGCAGTCTGAATTTACTTGTCTACATTCGAGCTACGCCTGAGTTTTACGCGGTATTGGAGTTTACGCCATTTCCTCGTGCGCAAAGTGTCATCGATCATAAACAATGTTGATCTGTCTACATTCGTGAAACCATTAAGTGTTTTAAAACATTCGATCAGTTTTCCTCAGAGCGACGTTTCTCAAGAGAGAACATGTTAAGGGTAAGCCTTTCTTCGTAGGATTTGTTGCGCAAGGAAGGGATCATTTCGTTGCCCGACACTGCTGAAACACCTTCTAATTTAGCAATATCCTTTGCATGGTGGGGAGACCAAAACTGTACCAAACCATATTCCAAGTGGGGTCTGACTAAACTGTTGTAGAGCAGGAGTATTACATCTTTATTCTTGAATACAAAGTTTCTTTTAATGAAGCCAACATTCTGTTCGCTTTATTTGCTGCATCGATGCATTGCTGTGAGAATTTGAGGTTTGACGCGATTTTGACCCCAAGTCTTGACATTGACATTACGACGCTTTGAACGCTTTTGAGTTTAACGCTTTGGGTTTAACGCGCATTTCGTATTCGAACTTCTTATTCCTCGTTCAACAGAAGGACCTGGCACTTGTCTACGTTAAAGGCATCTCCATCTATCCGACCAAGCTGAAATTTTGTGCAAATCCTCTTGGAAGCTTTGCCTGTCTTCGTCAGTGAGAAACCGAGTTACCAATCTTTGTGTCGTCTGCAAATTTACTAATGCGGTTATTGAGTCCAACATCCACGTCGTTGATGTAAATAATGAAAACACTGGGCCAGGACCGAGCCCTGAGGACGCCACGTGACAGGCGCCCACTCTGAGTTAAATCCGTCAATCACTACTCTTTGTTGTCTGTTGCTCAACCAATTCGCGATCCATTGGTTTACTTGACCGTCAATACCTATTTGCTTTAATTTGTAAAGTAATTTATTATGCGGGACTTTATCAAACGCTCTCTGGAAATCAAGATAGACTACGTCCAGTGATTTGGTTACGTCATAAACAGTGAAGAGGTCGTTATAAAAGGTTAATAGGTTTGATAGGCAGGATCTTTTGTTTCGGAAGCCATGTTGTGAGTCCCCAATCAATGAGTAGCTTTCAAGGTAACTCACAATTTTGTCTCTAATTATGCCTCAAGTAGCTTACCTACAACCGTAGTTAGACTAATGGGCCTATAATTACCTGGTACTTTTTGTCTCCTTTCTTGAAAATCGGTGTCACGTTAGCCTTTTCCAATCTGAAGGGACGATGCCTTATCGCAAGGACATACTGAATACGGTTGTGAGGGAGGAGAGTATTTCGCTCTTTGTTTCTTTTCAGCAGAGTTGGATATACTTTGTCAGGTCCAGGACTTCCTTTATTTGTTTCAAGTGAATGGAGAGCTTAAGGACTTCATCGGTTGTTATTTCAAAATTAGGCAATACATGTCAAGATTTACAATAGTACTGGTGTTGGTAGCGAGAGGAAGACTGTTAGTATTAAACACCGAGGAAAAGTAATTGTTTAAGAGGTTTGCAATGTGTTGGCTGTCAGTCCTGGAAACTGTGCACCGTCGCTGTTGTTGTTAAAGGTCCAATACCACTTTTGATCTTCTTTCTGTTGTTTATGTAACTGAAGAAAGATTTCGGATTATTTTACAGTTGGCTGCAATATTTTCTTTAAATATCTACAGCACACCTGACGTATCTGCAGCACACTGACCTACTAGTCTTTTTACTCTCGTCGCCTGGCATCATTATAAAGTCTAATGTTTTTTCAGGCGTGCTTTGTTCTTTCTTTAACCTGTAAGAAACAATTTTCTCTCATTGACTGATTGTTTTAATTTCGCTATTAAACATACATTGGGCTTTTATTAGTGGTAATTCGCTTCTAGCTTTAAGGCCTGACCCACTAGTCTTACTGTCGCCTGGGCATCATTATAAAGTCTAATAAAAGCCATGTGCTGGTTCTTCTTTAACCTGTAAAACAATTCTTCTCATTGACTGATTGTTTAATTTCGGCCATTAAACCACGCAGGGCTTTTATTAGGCATCTGCACAAGAGAGAGAGAGAGAGAGAGAGAGAGAGAGAGACCTACTAGTCTTTTTTACTCGTCGCCTGGCATCATTATAAAGTCAATGTTTTCCGAATGGCATTTCTTTGCCGCCTGTAAACAATTTCTCTCATTGAGAGACAGCGAGAGAGAGAGAGAGAGAGAGAGAGAGAGAGAGAGAGAGAGAGAGAGAAGGAAAGAAAGAAATA
>NW_026110651.1:555992-570992 GCF_024679095.1 Eriocheir sinensis
ACGTGTGGCAGGACAGGACAAAGATGAAGGCTCCTCCCCACCTCTCCCTCGGCAACGTGCCCGCAGGAAAAAGTTACAAGAGAACACGATGTGCCTTTTATGAACAAAGGGACAAGGAAAATTTACAGTAAAGAGAGAAATAAGAGGAAATAACTACCCTTAACACACTACTGGTAACCTAAGCTGTGGGAAAATGACTTCATTACATAAGAACATAAGAATTAATATGTTGCAAGTCATGGTAACTCCAGACATCCTACGGCTAACAGGAGTCAGTAAACATGGAACAGGAGGAAAAGTTGGAGAAAGAAAATTAGAGGTGGAAGGGAAAAGAGTGACAGTTGACGACAGACTAAAACACTTCCTTGAGAGAACTGATACATGACCAGACATAGGCACAACACGGCTTCGGAATATGAAGGGAAGCAGCCACAGCGCTCGCTGGGACAGGCGAAGCAACAGCGCACTACACAACCCAAGAAAAACAATGGAAAAAATGAATTAATATACTAAATAAGTTGCTTTACTGTAAGATAGTCCCAATAACAGTAATAAAAGGATATCGTAATAGAAGGAACACAATGAATACTCCGACACAGGGAAAGTATATACTGGGTCTGACTTCGGGAAGAGATGGAGCTGGGAAACACATGAATGAGTCAGTAGGAAAGGAAGAAGAGAGAATGGAATGATGTTGGGCTCAAAGCCTTCTGACGCCTCCTCCTGCCTGCTGTCCCAGCGTCATATAGTGAAACGACGCCGCCTTCTTCTTGTTTTGCCGGTACCGCTTCCTCTTCCTGGCCTTCTTCTCCTTGGGCGAGGTGTTGTCTATTGCGATCGTCTTATATCTGAAGGGAAATAGGAGGTGCCACATGTAGGCCGTCGAGCCTACTTCAGTCTCCTTGTTTATTTTCTGTTTATTTTTGTGAAACGATTTTGATTTAGATTTCGGTGTTGAAAAGGAGCCTGCAGAGGAGGAGGAGGAGGAGGAGTAGTGGTAGGAGGAGGACGCGTACGAGGAGGAAGCCGAAGAAGAAGAAGAGGCCGAGTAGGAAGGCTTCCTCCCGGAGCCTTGGCCTGACTGGCCGTACTCCTTATCCGTGCGTCGTATCGGGCCCGTGAGTCAGGGGTCGTGAGAGCGTCTCCATCACCTGCTGCAGCTGCTGGAATTTTGCCTTCCAGCGTTCAGGGTCATACGGCTGTTCTTGTCAGGGTGAATCTTTAGGGCGAGGCGGTGGTAGGCTTCTTCGATCTCCTGCAGGGTGGCCTCCGGGCTTCGCCCAGGAGCTCGTGGTGGAGTTTTGTTTGCCATTGGTCAGGTGAGTGGATACACGCTATAGGCGTTCCATTCAACACGTCACCTCCGGTTTCGGACACGCCGTTTAGGAGTAGCTCGAGAGTTGACATTGCATGGTCCAGAGTCCTAGAGCTGGATGGCAGACCTTTAAGGGGCGCAAATCACTGCGTTGCCTAAAGGTCTTTATAGTCACTTTACGCAACCAAGAAGACCCTCCCACTGTTACCTTAAGGGAAGGGGGAGGGGCTCTAGGCTAAACCAGCGCAAGATGACTATAGGGAGAAAAAAAGCTCCGAAGTGTGCAGAAGCCGTCTAGTGAGGACCACTATGTACAGGAGGGTGCATAGGGATACATGCAGACCACAGGAGCCAGTCAGCAGCGTACACACGGGGCCTCCTGGGAATGGTTGATTCACAGAGGCTCCCTTCCCGGCCATAAATGTGTCTAACCTCTACTGAAATCTTTCAGTGGTGTCTGCCCCTTGTGTTCCATTCACCTACCACAACCTGGTCGTTAAGTAGTTCTTTTTCATTTCCTTCCTCAACCTAAATTCATCTAATCTGTATCCGTTGTTGTTTACATTCTGTGTATATATATATATATATATATATATATATATATATATATATATATATATATATATATATATATATATATATATATATATATATATATATATATATATATATATATATATATATATATATATATATATATATATACATATATATACATCATACGTGTTTTATCAGAACTCCTTTACAACTCTTTTAACCTATTCTGAACCTCATTTGTATCTCTCTCTCCAAGTCTACGCCTTTGAAAGAGTGTAAGTTAAGGTTTTCAATTGTTCTGCTGTAAAATCTAAATCCTGGAGCATTTGGGTTTTCATCCATCGGTATTTTCAGTGAAAATCCGAAAATTTATGAAATTCGTGTTAAGTGCACTGAAAAAATCATCAAAGGTTTGCTTAATACCACCACGAAGTTTCATGGCAGTGCTGCAAGGTTCCAAGTATGTTTTTTACTTTAAATGGCCGGAGGCGTGGTTTGTTGTACATCCTGTCCTTTAATACACTCTGTACTACTACTCATGTTTTCCCTCAGTTTTATAGCTTTTTTTCCCGTTTTTCTTGCGTTTTTTTTGTGAAGAGTCACTATATAAAGAGGTATTGGCAACACTAGTTGGTGGAGGCTAGCCTAACGGCGATCGATACAAGTGTGTTGGCTGACGCCAAGCGTTGAGGGGTAGTACACGTGGTGTTGCGCCCTCCCGTGATGATTGCCTTTGGTTGGGCACTTACTGCTTTGTGGTACTGCGTTCATCAACTTGGAGCCATTACAGACAATGCCTCAGCCAAAGAAGAACGTGGCTTTACGTCGCAAATGTGCAAAAACTGCGACAGAAGCATCAGTTGTGCCGCTAAACGAAGGCGTGAGGAAAGCTTCCCGCAGTGGTGCCAGAATAAAGAGAAAAATCAAAGGGCATAGTGGAGGAGCACCTACCGGAAATTCTACCAGATGACCTAGTCGTGGTGAAGGAGGTTGAGGAAGGAAATGGTCTAGAAACTGTGGGTGAAGAAGAACAGAACGAATTACAAACGCTGGAAGGAAATAGTTCAGCGAAGGTGAAATCACAGGTTCAGGAAAAGTGCTAGTGATGAGTGTGCTGAGGAGGCAGAAACAAGGAGCACAGCGTATGAGTGGAAAAGGAAGTGGGTGAACACACAGTGCATAGAAAAAAGACTGAAGAGTGGCAGTGTGACGGTCTTCAGCTCAGTGAAAATATGGCCTGGAGAAAAGAGTGTGGGCCAGGAGATGGGTGCATCTGTCCACCATTGGAAAAAGTGTGGGCAGAAGTACTGGAACATAAAAGTGGATGGGCGCAGTACAGAGGAGTTGAACAGGAAAGAAGGAAATAGCACATGAGGCCAAGTGAGGAAGGCAGATGTGTTTCGCCTTCCTTGGAACACGAGAGGAAGGCTGGAATGACATGGGAAGTGTGGAGAATTTTTATTTGAAGGAGAGTAGAAAACATTGAGGTGATCAGATGGGAGAAACAGGGTGGCATGGCAGGTGGTAAAGCAGTGGCAGGAAAGGTGACTGAAACATGTGGGGAGAGGAAGGAAAGTAGGAGGAGAAAAGGGAGGAGGAGTGGGTGTGGATAGTGAAGGAGAGGGGCGGGAAGAAAGGTAACAGGAGGTAGACTTATTGGAAGAAACTGAGAAAAAATTTAGGATACAACAAAGGGAGATCTGATCTGATATAAGGTGACAGACCTGGAAGGAAGAATGAGTGGGTGACAGTGGTATAGCATGGGGAGTAGAAGGGGCAAGAAAACCAGGAGGAAAATAGGAAGCTGTGGTGCATTAATGGAAATTAGCGGCAGGGTAGGAAAAGAAAAAGTGGATTGTAATGGGAGACCTCAATGGACACATAGGCCTAAATAATGCACCAGTCAACAGAAATGGGCACATGTTGCTAGAATTTGTGAGTCAGCTAATTTGAAAATTAAGAACTGGGAGCTTGAGGACCCAATAACTTGGAGGGACAGAGGGGCAACATCAGCTATAGATTATATCATGTAGCAAGTGAGGCAGTGGAGAAAAGCAAATATGTAGGATATGTGAAGAAGAGGGAGAGTAGATATATTGCAGATATATAATGGAGTAGGTGTGACATGTGGAAAGGGAGATGGGGAAGGAAGAGACAGGAGATGAAGACAGACAGTGGAAGACAAAATGGGACACGCTGAATCCCGACTGGGAGGAAATATGAGATAATCTAGATGGAAAGCTATGTAGGGGGAAAATAGAGAAGGCAACAGGGACAAGTGATCCAAGTGGGAAAACTTGAGGTAAAAAGAGGTAATATGTGCAGAGGAGTGCAAAGATATCACATGGGGTATAAAGAAGTACAAAAGGTAGGAAAAAGGGAGACTGAAAGGCTGGTTAGGATGAAGAAGTAGAAAAAGCAATAGGAGAGTAGAAAAAAGAAAGAGAAAACAGAAGGCAAAAAGAAAGTTAGCGGAAATTGATGAGAGAAAGCAAGGGGAGCAGCACAGACAGGAATGGGAGGCGGCATAGCATGATTATGGAGATGCAGAGAGCGACACAGATCTTAATTAATAAAGAAGATTGCTGATTTAGGGAGAGACTGCAGGCAGAGAAACTAAACTAATCTACCTGAGAGAGGAGAGAGAAAAAGAAGAGGTGGAAAAGACTGAAGAGGGAACCTGGGAGGGAAAGAGTGGTGAGATCAGAGGGTGATACTGAAAACAGAAGGCAGGAGACTGGAAACAGAGTGGAAGAGGAAATAAGGTTAGTAATAGAAAAGTACTGGGAGTAAGGTAATCAAGATAGATACAGGGGATGAGGAGGAAATAGGAGCCTATGGTAATCTACAGTGACAGAAAGGAAATGGAGGGAGGTAGGAATAGAAATAGGGAGTGTAGAGCGAGCACTGGAAAATGTTGAAGAATGTGGGAAGGCGGCAGGAACAGGATGACGTTATAGGAGAATTCCTCAAGTATGGAGGAGATGCAGTCAAGAAGGTTATTTTTAATATCTGCAAGGAGGATTTTCTGGAGGAAGGGAGGTACCACAGGACTGGAAAAAGAGCAGGGTAACCGATACACATTTCAAGGAGGAAAGTTGATAACAGAGATAGGGAAATTATGGGTAATAATAGCTATCATGAACACCATGGCAAAGGTAAGTTTGGAATAGTAATAAAAAACAAAAGCTTTAAGAACTGACATAGGAGATGCAAAAGGTGCTTGGAGAGGAACAGAGTGGACGAGGGGAAAGGCAGAGGAGGGCTGGAAAATATATTTACCTTAAAGAGATTATTGCCAAAAGGAACAAGTTGAAGAAGAAGGAGTTATACCTAGTATTCATAGATCTTGAAAAGTAAGCGTACGACACAGTGAACAGAGAAAAAGCTCATTAAGACTGCGCTAGGGACAAGTGTAGGGGTGTAGATGACAAGATAAATGTAAATATAATACAGAGCCTCAGGAGGGAAATGAGGTGCAGTTCACGTTAGGAGACGTCACTACTAGGTGGTTAGAAAATGATGTAGGAGTCAGACAAGGCTGTGTGATGTCCCTGACGCTTTTCAACATGTACCTCGAGGAACATGATAGTGAGAATTAGAGAAAGGCAGGAAAGGGGGTAGAGATAGAGGAGAGAGAAGTTAGGGCGCCCTGGCTTAAGGCTGATGATGTAGTGTTGATGACGGAGAGGAAAGAGGAGATGGAGGAGATCACACATATCAGGCATATGGGAGGAATTGGGACCTGAAATTTAGTGAAAGAAAATGTAAGGTTACTGGAGTTTGGTAGTAGAGCAGTAACCAATGGGTATTTAGGAACAACGTGCTGGAGGTAGTCGATAAATAACATATGTACCTAGGAATGGAGGTTAGGCGAAGGAAGGCATAGGAGGGGAGAAAACAGAGGAGAGAAGTGGAAATAGAAGGCTGGAAAGCAAGGAGGATGTCAAGGATGATAATAAATGGAGGCAATAGAGTAGTAAACTCTAAAATATGATGTAGGGCAGAAGTCTGTGTGAGAAGGGAGAATGAGTGCCACTTATTGCCTCTACTGGATCAGAGATAACGCACCTACAGGAGAAGGGGATTATCGTGCACAGCTAGAAAGGTTCAGAACACAGTAGGCCGGTGGGGATTAGGAGCCCCTAGGAGCACAGCGGTAGAGTGCCGTCAGAGGAGATATGGGATGGAGTACATTCAAGGAAAAAGAATTGCAAAGGGCAAGTTAGAAGCTGCTCTCTAAGAAATCTGAAAGAGTGAGTGGAGGAGAGATGGGCAAAGCAGAAAATACGCAAGAAAGTGGAAACAAGTCCAAAACTGGGGGAAAGAGTTAGAGAGGTAAAAGGAGAATCACCTGAGGGAAGAGTGGAGACAGAAATGGAGATTAGGGATGTGAAAGAAGGCAGTAGAAAAGGAACGGACAAGTCAAATGGCAGGAAGGAAATGAGTGGCAGTCAACGCTAAAATGTGGTACAGCAGGAAACAGAAACCAGAGGGAGTACACTGGCATGTAGGAGACTGGGGAGCAAACTATTGCTTGTAAAGCAAGAACAGGAACCCTGGAGGTAAACAGCAGTGAACTGGGGACGGGGAAACAGGAGGACTGTAGCTGTAGGACAGGGCAGTGGATAGAAACAGTAGAACACCTAATAGTGGAATGCAGCAACTATGAGGAGAGAGCAGAGAGGGGAGTTGGTGGCAGTGAGTAAGAAGTAGTGATGGTAATAGGCGGAGAGTGATTGGGCTAGGGAGACTCATAGGAGGAAAACAAAGGGCGATCTGCAGTGTTGGGGAACTGTATGGAGACAAAAGGAAACGGAAAGAAGAATGGTAAAAGTTGGCAAAAAGTGTTCCTCGCTTGCGAAAGTGCTGGGAAAAAGGGCACAAATGTCCGTATAAGTGAATATAAAGTGGCTTTATTTCAGATTAGAAAAATTACATAACGCTGAAAAAGAAAGTTATTGTGAATAAGAAGGGAGGAATGAGAGGAGGAGGACCTAAGAAGCGATACAAAGCAAGTTACAGGTCAAAAAGAAGAAGAAGAAGAAGAAGAAGTGATGACTTACCACCACCACCCGCACCACCACCACCACCACCACCTGTTGAACAAACGAGTGCACAGAAAGAAAATCTCACCTGCGCTGAACAAAAGCAACAACCAAAAAGCTAGTGAGAGTGAAAATATCGATGCATAATTCCCATGAAGAGACACTGAAAGAAATTGAGGCCAGAAAGCATGTATGTCCATCGTGTTGTCAGAACAATGCTACTGCTAAATTTACGCACCACCAAATAGACACGTACATCTAAGTGAAGTGTTCATGTGGTCCACGTTATAGGGTGATACTAAGAAAGATGTACAGAAGTGAAAGAAAAGTATTATCACATGACAGCATTTATTAGTATACTGCATGATGATGCTCCGGTGTTGGATACGTTGGTGTTGACAAACTGATTTCATTTTTAGCTTGAAACATTTTACTAGACCTACATACATTTCGTTATATGCCAGGTATATCACAGAAACCTGCCATAGACTTAGCAAAAAGTGTCCTGGAAAGAGAGTAGCAGACGTGCTGTATGTGATCATTATAAGCAAACAGGATGTTGAACAGGTTGATGTGAAGTTTCAAGCCTTCCCACAACTTCTTTTGATGGCTCACTTGGCATAAACTGGTCACAAATCAAACTTTGAAGTAGGTGCAGTGATTGATGTTGACACAAGACTTATTTTAGATTATGAGTTTGCTCAAAAATATGTTTCCAAGTGTAACGCTAAAGTGAAAAGCAAATGGAAGAGAGGCGAAATTACTGTGGCTACCGAGTATGTGGTTTAAGTTAGCGGATGAACATGATGACTGCGACCAAAATTATGATGGCACCTCAGGGGGAATGGAGTAGCAGCAGCAGCTGTGGCATTGTGGCATAGATCTCGTCAGTATGGATAATGATCTATAAAGACATTTCGTGTCTGATGGTGACAGCTCACGTGCATTCCGTTCTGGTGTGTGGGATGGATCACAAGTGCAGGACCATATGGTGAGCAGTGCCCTGTCATTGAAGGCCGAGTCCATCAAATCCATGTTGCCAAAAAGACTAGGCACAGGCCTTCGTGCTAACTGAAAAAACAAAAAAGTGATGCAGAAGAAGCCAGCAACATGGGGAGTGAAGACATAAAACTGACTGATGTAGTTATAGATCACCTGGCAGTTTTATTTTCAAGTGAGCCTGAGCAGGAAAGGGCACATTTTGTACTGCTAGTGAAATGCGTGAGGAAATCATGTCAACTTTCTTTCACTGCACGTCAACAGACGACAATCCCCAACATGTAACAGATGTGCCAAAGGTAGAGGAAGGTCGTGGTGCTTCTACAATGAAGCTATTGCTCTAGGACAACAGCCTCAATCCCACACCACACATGAAAGTTTATTTCGTCAGAAGAAGCTCAGAATAGGAAAATAAAAGGCATCTATGACAGTTAGACTCCACAACAGATGAAAATGATGAATCGATGTCTGGGGCATAACCTCAAAACCGAAATGAGCACACCTGCACTCAAAGCAATCATGGAGGGATATGCCCAAAACATCACGTGCAATGCATCAAAAATGTTGGTGGACTTCACCAACAGCAACTGCGTGGTATGTACCTTCTAATGTCGGTTTTATACAGTGAAAGCAACTATGGCTGGCCTACTTGGCATTGAGTCTATAACTTTCTATGGAGAAATATTTATCTTTACAGTAACATGGACAAGACGATGGGATCTCCGCCATTCCAGACGAAAATAGCGAGGAACAAAAGAACCTGCGAAGAGACTTGGAGTATGCAGCTGAGGTTTCTGATTGTCACTGTGTTGTCAACAAATACCACTTTCTTGCCAAATGTAAGTTATTGTGCTTTAAGTTGCATTTACTGTTCCGGTCAGTTTTATGCTATTTACTTAATTTTTTCACAGTGTTCGTCATCTATAAGATCTATAAGATAGAAGTTTACTTTTTTTTAAGTACGTGGTGGTATGAAATTTTTATACATGCGTAAAGGCTGAGTTTATGAAGCGCAGCAACACTTGTTGATGGTTTTTATTATTTGTGTCATTAAAAATCATATAATTGGAAAAGTAAAGCTTCTGGTTTTGTTTTTTCAATGATTACTTATCATCAAAATAATTTTAAAACTAATTATCTTAATTAACTTGAAAGCCTTAGTCTAGTCAAAGTTTGAATTAAAATTTTATTATTTTTTACATTTTTAATTTTTCTCTTTTCTTTCCATGTACCATCTTCAAACTTTCTACACGCGTAAGTAGGTATCTTTAAAGCTTTTAAGACCAGTAGAATTTTCATGAAAATTCATTGGAGAAGTTTATAGTTAGCCCCAAAAATCATCCTGATTCGAGAAGTCTAGTCTACATGCATTCTGTAATGGCACGGGCACAAGAGAAGAAAAATTTGACCCAGGTGAGAATTCCTAGTCAACAAAAACGCAATAGAGTTAAAAGCACACCCTACAAGTGCGCGTGGCGGCGGTGCTTCATCTCGTCCAGGTGGTCCTCTGAACCTGTGGTGGGATAAGAATCCGGCTTACCCTGGACACGGGCCAGTGTAACATCAGGTTTCTACATCTTGCCTTCCCAGCTTTCCTTTCAGATATCATTCGTCGACCATCCCGAAGATGAGAAGAACAGCCAAAGGGAAGGCACTCCGACTGCTGAAGGCCGACCGGAACCCCGGCCCGTGATTTGTAGACAGGAAAGTAAATCTCATGCCGAGAGAGATGCATAACTCCACCAGCGCCACATACAGTTATTGATCCAGGTGTTTTGGTGTCTCGGTTACTTGCGCTTTTTCCTATAAAATGTCATTGGTGACTGTTTGCGCAGATCCTGGCAGTGCACATAATGGATTGTTTTTCTTCCTTCTTTTCCCTCTCCGTCCGTCCACTTCCATAAAACAATAACTCCAATTCGACACATCTTTCCTGTTCCGTGTGCTTATTATACACCTACGATCATACACTATATCTAACACCACGCTCATACTAGTCTTTTTGATACTATTATAGTCTGCAAACTTTTCAGTACACTAGTTCTTCAGCTGCTAAATATGAGTAGAGGTTTGCAGGGTGTTGTTATTTCCATATGCAAACCAGCTTAATTCAGGGCTGTTTGAAAGCAGTTCCATATTAAGAGAAAAACAGAAGGATATAGGTTGAGATTGTGTTTATGAGACAGGAGCGTGTGAGTTGTTGCGAGGAGGAGGAGGAGGAGGAGGAGGAGGAGGAGGAAGAGGAGTGCCAGGTGGGAGGGAAAGAGAAGGAAAGAGGCGGAAGAAATTAGACTTTTAACTGTGACCAAGATCTCGACAATGGTAGATTTATAGGAAGAGAGCGAGAGAGAGAGAGAGAGAGAGAGAGAGAGAGAGAGAGAGAGAGAGAGAGAGAGAGAGAATGATCCGTAGTAACAGTAGCAGCAGCAGTAGTAGTAGCAGTAGTAGTAGTAGTAGTAGTAGTAGTAGTAGTAGTAGAGACGTTTCAATGAGTGCAGGTCGTCAGGTGAAACTAATTAACAGAAACACACCTTTGCGACCCACCTGTGTAACCTTGAGGGGATACACCTGCGAACACACACACACACACACACCCTCCCCCCCTTCTCCCCTCCCCCCCCACTTTACTTACCACCACAATCACCACCGCACCACCACCATCATCATCATCATCACTATCATCAGCATCATCAACTTACCTGCAAAAGAGAAGAAAAAAACATTAACATTAGTATAAACACATTCAAGAGACGCTTCATCTATATATATAACTTGACCCCGACACTTCTAGGAATAGCTTGGATGTAATGGAGTGTGGAGGAGGAGGAGGAGGACGAGGAGGAGGAGGAGGAGGAGGAGGAGGAGGAAAGAGGTGACAGGGTGTGAGGATGAAGGATGAGGTGAGAGAGTGTGAGGGAGTGTTTAAAAGTGAGACATGAGGTCAGGTGATATACGGTGTTGATGTGGATGTATGAGGGAGAGAGAGAGAGGGAAAAGTATGAGGGGTAAGGGAGGGTATGAGGGGGAGGGAATCTATGAGGGAGAGAGAAGATATGAGGGGAAGGGAAGAGATGAGGGAGATATGAGGTATGTATGAGGGATGTATGAGGTATGTATGAGGGAGGTATGAAGTATGTATGAGGGAGGTATGAGGGAGGTGTATGAGTTATGTATGAGGGAGGTATGAGGTATGTATGAGGGAGAGAGAGAAAGTGAGGAGGCCTATTTGCATTTATGGAGTATTGTTCTTATGCATTTCCTGTTGTCAATATTTATTCCTAAGTTCGTTTATTTATCGCCGGTGTTCTCTGAAGGCCAAAAGATCATGTTGTGTTGAATAAAGCATCAGTCTTTGTATGCATGTATGTATCTATCAATCTGTCTGTCTGTCTAGATGGAATGAGGATGGAGGAGGAGAAGGGAGGGAGAGGAGGGGAGTGAGGGTGAAGATAGGTAGAGTGGAACAAGGGTGAGGAAGAGGGGAATAGAGGGGAGAATGAGAGGAGGAAGGGATATAGGTTGAGTGGTGTAAGATGGGAGTGTGAGTGGGGGGAAGGGAGAGGAGAGGAAGGGGGAGATTGAGGGGTACAGAGACTACGTGAGGTCAGAGTGAAGGGAAGGTGAGGGGAAGGGAGGGTGAGGGGAGGGAAAGGGAGTAGTCAAGGCAGGGTGCGGGGAAGGGTGGGTAGAGGGGAGAGCGAGGGGGAGGTGAGGGGAAGGGAAGGTGAGGGGAAGGGAAGGTGAGGGGAAGGGAGGGTAGAGGGGAGGGAAGGGAAGGGAGAAGGAAAGGCAGGATGAGGGAGGATGGGTGGAGGGTAAAGAAAGGAGGAGGAGGGAGGGGAAGGGAAGGTGAGGGGAGGATGAGGGAAGAGTGGCTGGAGGGGAAGGGAGGGGAGCCGAGGGAAGGTGAGGGGAGGGAAAAGGGAAGGGGAGGGATAGGCTGGGTGGAAGGGTAAGGATGGGTGAGGGGGAGGGAGGGGAAGGTGAGAGAGGGTGGGAGGAGGGTGGAGGGAAGGGAGAGTAAGGGAAAGAGAGGGGAAGGTGAGGGGAGGGAGGGAAGGGAGGGGGAATTCCTAGTAGTCCCCTCGGTGACGCAAGAGGCCAGACAGTACAGGTTTTCCCCTTACACGAGTACGGAGCGAGATCTTCCTCACCTCCTCTCCTCCCCTTTCCCTTCTTTTCGTTCCCCTTCCTCCTCCCCTTCTCTTTCCCTTCCCTTCTTTTCGTTCCCCTTCCTCCTCCCCCTCTCTTTCCCTTCCCTTCTTTTCGTTCCCCTTCCTCCTCCCCCTCTCTTTCCTTTCCCTTCTTTTCGTTATCCTTCCTCCTCCCCTTCTCTTTCCCTTCCCTTCTTTTCGTTCCCCTTCCTCCTCCCCCTCTCTTTCCCTTCCCTTCTTTTCGTTCCCCTTCCTCTTCCCCTTCTTTCCTTTCCTTCTTTTCGTTCCCTTCCTCCTCCCCTTCTTCCTTCCTTCTTTCGTTCTTCCTCCACCCTTCTTTCTCTTCCTTCTTTCGTTCCTCCTCCCCCTCTTCCCTTCCTTCTTTCGTTCTTCCTCCTCCCTCTTTCCTTTCCTTCTTTCGTTCTTCCTCCTTCTTCCCTTCCCTCGTTTTCCTCCTTCCCCCTTTCCTTTCCCTTCTTTCGTTCCTTCCTCCTCTCTTTCCCTTCCTTCTTTTCGTTCCCTTCCTCCTTCCTCTCTTCCTTCCTTCCTTCGTTTCCTCCACTTAGCTAAATATACCTTCATGCAATTACAGACTAATTCACTTTCATTCCACTTTCTCCATAATAGTTTCCCCTCACCTTCTTCCCCCTTCCTTGTCCTATTTTCTTTTTCCCTTCTCCTCCACTTAGCTAAATATACCTCCATGCTATAACAGAAAAATAACAAAAAATAAAAATGAAAAAAATCCCCAAACAGATGAAAAAAAAAATCCCAAAATACCAAAGAAAATAAATAAAATGACAAAATCTGACAAAAAAAAAGACATCAAGGAACATATAACAAAAAAAAAAAAAAAAAAAAAAAATAAAAAATAAACAATGTGGTGAGTCAGGTGTGTGTGTGTGTGTGTTTGTGTGTGTGTGTGTGTGTGTGTGTGTGTGTGTGTGTGAGAGTGTGAGTGTGTTTGTGTTTGTGTGTGAAGTCCTTGTGTCCACCCACCACCCAATCACGGAAAAAAAGGATTGGGTGAACGAAAGGAATGGATAAGGAAGGAAGGGGGGAAGAAAGGAAGGAAGGAAGGAATGGAGGGAGAAAGAAAGAAAGAAAGAAAGGAAGGAAGGAAGGAAGGAAGGAATGGAGATGGGGTTTGAAGGAAGGGGAAGAGGGTAGGGTAGGGAAGAGGAGGAAGAGAAGGGGAAGGTGTGGGAGAAGAGGAGGAAAAGGGGAGATGGAGAGACAGGGAGGAGGGAAAGACTGGGAGGAAAAGAGGGGAGATGGGGAGAGGAAAAGGAGTAGTGAAGAAGGGAAAGAGAGGGTGGTGTGTGTAGTGTGTGTGTAGTGTGTGTGTGTGTGTGTGTGTGTGTGTGTGTGTATGATAGTACATGAATTTGCGTCGATATGACAATCACACACACACACACACACACACACACACACACACACACACACACACACACACACACACACACGTCAGATGCAGAGGAAATAGGATCACGGGCTGGCCGGGCACGTAATGGACTAATCTGGACACTGATTGGGGTTTGCTTGGAAGGACTGGCTGACTGGCTAAGTGACTGACTGACTGGTTGAGGTCTGGGTGCGTGGTTGTGTGGCTGACTGGATGAGTGAGTGACTGACTGGCTAATTCTGAGTGGTTGACTGATTAGCTAACTGACTGGTTGACTAAATGACTGACTGAATGACTGACTGATTGGATGAGTGAGTGACTGGATACGTGGCTGACTTGTCGAAGAAAGGACGAAAAAAGAAAGGAAAGGAAAAGAAGAAGGGAAAGAAAGGAAAGGAAGGATAAAGGAGGAAGGAAGGAGAAAGGAGAAAATAAGAAAGGAAGGAAGAGGGAGGAATAAGAGAGAAGAAAGGACTGAAACAAGGCAGCAGAAGAGACAGAAGGGAAGGACGGAGGAAGGAAATAAAGGAGGAGGAAGTGTGTGTGTGTGTGTGTGTGTGTGTGTGTGTGTGTGTGTGTGTGTGTGTGTGTGTGTAACTTTGACTGGCTCAGGTGTTGATAATTAAACAGTGACGAGCAGGTGTGTCTGTCTTGTGTGTGTGTGTGTGTGTGTGTGTGTGTGTGTGTGTGTGTGTGTGTGTGTGTGTGTTGTGTGAAGGACTAAAATCCTTCCTTCCTTCTTTAATGACTGACTTGACTGACTTTGGATGAGTGAGTGACTACCACCTTCCTTGTCGAAAACGAAGGAAAGGAAGAAAAGAAAGGAAAGAAGGAAGGGAAGGAAGCAAGGAAGAAGAAAGAGAAAATTTAAGGACGAAGAGATCCATTCATCACGAAATAAAGGTTCCCGAAAGGAAGAGGAAGAGGAGGAAAAGAGAAGAAAGGACTGGGAGGAACAAGGTAGCAGAAGAGACGAAGAGGAGGAGGAGGGAGGAGGAAGAGGAGGAGGTGGAGGTGGAGGTGTGGTCGTAGATGAAGATGAGGAGAAAGAATGAGGACGAAAAGGATTAAAGGATGATGATGAGGATGAGGAGGAGGAGGTTGAGTAGGAGGACGAGGAGGAAGAGGAGGAGGAGGAGAAAGAGGATAAAAAAAATGGAAAGATTGAGATAAGTAAGTGAATGAGAAAGGAGGAGGAGGAGGAGGAGGAGGAGGAGGAGGAGGAGGAGGAGGAAGATGAAAATAAGATAAAAAGAATAAATAAGAGAAATAACAAGTTGAAATAAATGAAGTAAATAAAAAACGAAAGCAAAATCAGGAAAACAAAAATAAAAAATGAAAACAATAATCAACAAAACAAAACAACAGGTGAGAAAGGTAAGGTAAGGACAGGTAAGACGGTGCAAGGGCCAGGTACACCGTGAACACCTGAAACCCTGATTAAGCCGTGCATCACCTGACTCACCTCACCTGCGCCGCGAACCTTACCTGTGTACAATATACCTGGCCGCGAATGACACTTGCCCGTAATCTAATAAC
>NW_026110651.1:576811-718636 GCF_024679095.1 Eriocheir sinensis
AACGCCCCGACTGTACCTTGACTCTCTTCTTAAGAAGCTCTCTTATTATTCCTTTTCAAATCTTCTCTTTCATTTTATATCTCGCATTCGTCCTTTACTCTTTTTCTTTCAACGTTATTTTTTTCACGTTAGTCCCGCATTGACACGTATTACCTTCCTTGCTGCAATTTCCGCCTTTCGTCCTCTCCTCCTCCTCATCCTCCTCCTCCTCTTCCTCCTCCTCCTCCTTTCGGTTTTCGTGTTTCACCGGCTGACACGCGCCTTATCTCATTTCTCATCTCTATCTTCTCCCACTCTGCACATCTCTTCAGTCAGTCAGTCGCCTTTCAAGTCTTTTTTAAGCGACTTTCCTCTTTTTATGCCTCTTCAAATCTTGTCTTTCATTTGATTCCTCGTCTTTCGCTCTTTTTTTTTTTTCAATGATGTCTTTTTCATGTTAAGCCCCGTTCACACTTTACCGACTCTGGGCCACGACAACCCAGAGACTTCTGGATTGGACACGTCGGCTTCCACGCTCCAAGAATTGGGGGAGATTTTGGGGGGCATCTTGGTGTCGGCTACCCTGATCGCCGACTGTCTGGGATATTCGGCCAACTATAAATATAGTTGCCAGCACGTCCGCGACATGCTGCCAACTAGTCTCAAGACAAGTCTCAACGGTCATTTTTTGAAATGGTGCCATGTCTACGACAACCACGAATCTGCCGACCGATTGGCCGACAGTCGCAGACAGTCTTGACGACAGTCTTGCAGTTTGTCTGTCAACTGGTTGGCCGACTAGCTGGCCGACAGTTGCCAAGGAGTTGGCGGATGATCTTCACGACTATCTTGGCGACAACCTTGCCGACTGTCGCCGAATTCTACCCAAAATTTTAAAAGGACATTTTGGCCGAAGACATCTTAATTAGTAGAAATCTTCATGGGTCCTGGGGTGTAAAGGCTGTGATGGGCCAAGACTCCCTTGTGTCTACTTCTGGCGTTGCCACCCGTTCCTTAAAATAAGGAATCGCTCTGTAATCCAGAATGAAATGTAGCGTTCCGTTTTGAGCCAGTACGGAGCGCCATTTGTTCCGCATTTTGTTATTTGAATGGTCAAGCAGATGATACTCCGTATCTTGATATTGTAGTGAGCGCATTTTTCGGTCAATCACAAAACCAGTCCGTAAAATTTGTCAAGGTTCGTCCTAAAATACGTGTAAAATACGCGACGTAACGTCCCTCCCCCCTCCCTCTTGCCTCCACCAGCAGCGTGCTGCGGCTGTCACTCATTGTATGCTCGAGAAATCTTAGGGTGGCCACCCGTTCCTTTAAATATGGATCCATTCCATATTGGAGAGTGGGATGTTGCGTTATTCATTTTTCTGACCTCAGGGTGGCAACCCTACTGTAGTTGTGTCATTCAACACAAGAAAGAGGCAACAGGAGCGCGTGCGTGCTGTGAGGCTCCCAAACGTATGCCTGTGAAACGTAACCATGCCCAGGAGTTGTTGTTGTGCTTGTGATTGCAAAATGAAAATATAAATTTCTTGATGGCGGCAGTGTTAGCAAATATTTCTGAGCCGACGGTCGTCACCAATGTGCTTCATTAATCAAAGATTGTCGTCAGAACAGCCTCTCATCATTCTGAACTAGTCGACACCGACGACGTCCGACAGGAAATGATAGAAATTTGAAAAATGGCCCCGACAGTCGTCACGACTGTCTCCAGACAAGCCAAGACTGTTGACGACAGTCTTGACGACTGTTCCCGACCTCCCTCAGACCTTAACCGGAAGTAACGGCTGGTCCAGACTCTTGCCGACTCTTGTCATGAAAGTTTAACATGAAATACTTTTTCGCGCTAAAGCCCCGTTCACATTGTGCCGAATCTGGGCCATGACAACCCAGCGACTTTTGGATCTGACAAGTCGACTCCCACACTTTAAGAACTGGGGGAGTTCTTTCGGGTGTCTTGGTGTCAGCCAGCATGATTCCCGACTGTCTGGGACATTTGGCCAACTAATTGTCAGCATGTCGCAGACATGCTGGCAACTAGTCTGAAGAAGAGTCTCAACGATCATTTTTTGAAATGGCGCCATGTCTACGACAACTACGAATCTGCCGACCGATTGGCCGACAGTCGCAGACGGTCTTGACATTCTTGCAGATTGTGTGTCAACTGGTTGTCCGACCAGCTGGCCGACAGGTGCCAAGGAGTTGGCCGACGGTCTTCGTGACTGTCTTGGCGACAGCCTCGCCGACTGTCGCCGAATTCTACCCAAAATTTTAAAAGGATATTTTGGCCGTAGACATCTTAATAGCAGTCTTCATGGGTCCTGGGGTATATAAGCAATAATGAGCCGAGACTACGTCGTGTCTACTTCTAGGGTTGTCACCCGTTCCTTAAAATTCGGAATCGTTCTGTATCCGAGTGAAATGCAGCGGTCCGTTTTGATCCAATACAAAACGCCATTTGTTCCGTATTTGGTTGTCTGAATAATCAAGCAGAAAAAAAAAATCAGTATCTTAAAATTGTAGTGAGCGTATTTTTCGGTTAATCACAAAACCAGTCCGTACAAAATTCTAGTTTCGTCCTAAAATACGTGTAAAATACGCGACGTAACGTCCCTCACCCCTCCCTCTTGCCTCCACCAGCAGCGTTCTGTGGCTGTCACTCATTGCATGCTCGAGAAATTTTAGGGTTGCCACCCGTTCCTTTAAATATGGATCCATTCCGTATTGGATCCAGAGTGAGTTGTTGCATTCCACATTTTTCTGACCTCAGGGTGGCAACCCTAGTTATGTTATTCAACACAAGAGAGATCGAGGCAGCAGGAGTGCGTGCGTACTGTGCGGCTCCCAAGTTTGTGCTAGTGAAACGTAACCATGCCCAGAAGTTGTTGTGCTTGTGATTGCAAAATGAAAATATTACTTTCTTGATGGCGGCAGTGTTAGCCAATATTTCTGAGCCGACAGTCGTCACGAACGTCCTTCATTAAGCGAAGACTGTCGTCACGACAGTCCCTCATCATTCTGAAGTAGTCGGCACAGACGACTGTGCCGACAGGAAACGGTAAAAATTTTAAATATGCTCCCGATAGTCGTCACGACTGTCTCAGGACAAGCCAAGACTGTTGACGACTGTCTTGACGACTGTCCCCGACCTCCCTCAGACCTCAACCGGAAGTGACGGTTGGTCCAGACTCTTGCTGACTCCTGTCGTGAAAGTTTAGCATGGAATTATTTTTTCGCGCTAACCCTCACGACCCCAGACACCCGTCACGACGTCTGCGCAGCATTCGGCGACCGTTTCTAGACCTCTTTCAGGACTTGCCCGACCCTTTTTTCACATCAACACCCAAGACCTCGTGTATCCTAGAGTCGTGGGTAGTCGTGGCCCTAGAGTCGGCACAGTGTGAACGGGGTTTAACCCTCACGACTGCACACTTTCCTCACGAAGTCCGTTCAGCATTCGACGACCGTTTCTAGACCTCTTTTAAGACATGCCCAACCCTTTCACATCAACATCCAAGACCTCGTGTACCCTAGAGTCGTGAGTAGTCGTGGTCCAGAGTCGGCACAGTGTGAACGGGGCTTTAATCTTGCATTGACATGTATTAGTCCACCAGCAGGCCTCACTTCTGGGTGGCGGTACCCAAACCGGAAGTACAACATTTGTCCTCATGGATAAAATCCTTCTTTGGTATTTCTGGATAATGAAGATCCATGATGACATTGCAGGAAATCGGTGCGTGTTAAAATATTCACGTTTTTGTAAACATACCTAACCAATAACATGAACTTTTCATGAATGTCTCAGAATCTTCATGTAAATCATTAAAAACAACTCCAAATGATATTACCCTATAATGTTTAGGAGAACTAATAAAATTATATTGTTTTAGAAGTAAATCAATTCCCTAAATAGGTTATTTATCAATAAAATGTAGAAAAATATAGTCAAAATTGACCTTCGTTGTGAAATTGACAAGTCATAATAATGCCTCTCAATAAATAATGCTTCAAGAATATGCTTTCAAACACGTTTTAAAATTTGCCTGAACATCCCCTACATGCTATTAGATCATTGGTAGCAAGACGCATTGCTTTCGAGTCATTGCAGATCACTTTTAGCTACTCTTCCCCCTAAATCATAAAAATCATAAAATATGACTTTCTCATATAAATTGAAGACTATGATCATATTTGTCCAGTATCCTATCGACAAATCACAATATAATTTATGATCATTCACTATAACTGTGCTAAACAATTAATTTCAAGCCTTGAAACCATGCCCCAAGGGTAACGATGGTCAGCTTATTATTTATTCAGCTTAGTTTACTATGCATAAAGTAATTATTGTTTCACACTAAGGAAAAAAACAGCACATGTATGTGATTTCTTAGGCCAGTCTCTCTGCTACAGATGAGGCATCTCCCACAAGAGATTGCCACAGAATTCACCAATACAGGGGGTGTGGTTAAGCTCTCAGATGGCTACTTCAATTTTGTTTGGCTGGATTATGCATTGGAAACAATACAGAACAAAGATATGAAGGAAGCGGGAGGGATCATTGGTCTTACAATGCGAAGCCAAGCATTAGTAAGGTGGTTTATAGCCCGACCTATCACTACTGCAAAATTCAAGAAGGGTACAGATACCAGCCTCCCTGATGACAACCAGCCAGCACAGACAAAGACGAAAGCATCTGACACTAGATGGAATTCTGATGTGAAGAAGATACGTGACATGCTTCAGGGGCCATGTGTAGATCCCTTTGATATCTCCGAAGCACCCACAAAGTTGATCAACATAGCTACAGCAGCAGTTGCACCAGATGCCATAGAGAAAAGTCTCTGTAGTGCACTTGACAAGGGCACCACCATGGCTGATAACTTTGCCTCTAACCTGGCATCTGACAACCCAAAGAGCTTCTATGCACCCATACCTCGGTCAAACATCAAGACCATGAAAGAGACGAAAAAGAAAGTCAAAATCAGATCAAAGAATGTATCTATCAAGGGTGAAACCATGTATCTTCGCCTAATAGCAGTCAGTGCCCTCAAGAAGGTCCCACTACAAAGGGTGATGGCATTTGAAAATGCCCCTGTGCCCATGAGCATCTTCAATCATGATGGTACAATGGTAACATGTAAAAAATCAGACACCATGCACAAGCTTCAAGAACTGATTCCGGGAGACAAAATCACCAGCCTGAACAAGCTGTTGATGCTGTGATATATGATGGCCATGCTGTCATCCAGTCGCTGCCTGCTCCCTCTACCACACTGCCCATCACTTTCAAAGATATGGCCAGTAGGTTCCTGTCCCATGTTACTCATTCTACTCAGGATATCTCCACAGATGTTATACAAACACACACAGCATTTGATGTGTACAGGGCGAACAGTACAAAGTCTCAGACAAGAGAAAAGCGCACAGAGAAGTCATGCAAAATATACAGTGCATATAGAAGGGAAAGTCCGACGTGTATTAAAATTGCATCTATGGTCATGAATAATTTATATGTTGTATATATTAGTACCTTTGTTATCATATGAACATTTCAAGCTGATCAGATAAGATGAAAAATAAAGAAAATAATTTTTCGTTATTTTTTTATGAAAACTTTGAATAAATTTTTCTCAGCCAATTTTTTTTTTTGTGATTTCCTTGTGACACGCACATCTGGTAATTCACTGTTATTCTAATAATTTGTCAATATTTTTTTTCTTAAACAATTTTTTTTATTTCTAAAAATGCTTTTTTTATTGTTTTCGGATAATTTTCCCATATTTCGAATCTATGCCAATTTAAAAAATAAACATCTTGTAGAATATTAGTACGATATATGATCTTGTATGTCCTAAAGTTTCATGAAAGTCGTGCAGAAAATAAAAGCAAAAAATATTTTTATACTCATTTTGTACTAGTTTTGAAAAAAAACGCGATTAAAGTTTTACTAAAGTTCTTCGGCCCAGTGTAGGTACTATACTGTCAATGCTACTTTGATATGAATTTTATGGGATCAGTAATCACATATCAGTGAGTGCATAAAAGGATCAGGCACCTTGTCCCCCTTATAAAGGCTTAATCGCTCGAAGGTGAGGATTTCAGGGCGCGCCACGCCCCTCATTGTTGCAAGGCTCGATCAGTACTCTCCAGATGCATAGCTATCGGTTGGAAGTCCTTTGTATGTCTTCTTTTTCATCTCTATTGTCTTCTTCGGTGTAATTCTTCTATTTTCTCTCATTTATAATCTTTTTCTATGTATTCATTTGTTCCAAACATTTTTGTGAGCAGGTTACATTTTTCATATCCATATTTTTATATATTTTACGTGCCAGCCTAAAACGCCGGTAGGCTCTCTTGAGGGGCCTAGATGGTATTCGTCCCCAGCCCGTCATGCTGCAGGCAAGTGCTTTATAGTTGCGCCATCTTTTCTTGGCTCATGCTCCCCCGGAGCTCTTTCTTGATTCACTTGGACGGTTTCCTCTAGAGTCCGGGTTGATGGGTGGTCTTCAGGACAGCATGTGGGTAGTTTCAAGCCACTCGGTGGTGACTGAAAAATCCCAGGTGGTAGCGACGGATTCGAACCCGCGTCGTCCATCACGCAATGAATGCGGGGCACGCACGCTAGCCATTCAGCCACCGCCTACCCAAATTGTGTTCCAAAGCTGTTACATGGGTTAAAAACTTCAGCCTGAAGATTGTCGCATGTTTGATTTTTCAATATTTATTCCATAATTTGGCATGTCAGCTAAAGCGCCGCAGTCAGCGTGCCACGCCCACACAGTAGCCATTTAAATCTCCTCGTTCTTAAAATCTAAATTTATGCCTGACTGAAAAAAAATCTATCATTCGAAAGCCAAAGGATGGGATGTTGCCATAGACCATATAACTCAATTTCGTATATTTTGAAAATTATTTTCACATTTTCACGGAGGACTCTTCCCTTAAATCAGACCGAGTACTAAAGTACCAGCTGAATACTGGAAACAGTTCTTGGCCATTACTGAAAACAATGCACATCTGGCAGCACTCTACATTGATTATGTGAAGGAGAAGAAGGAAAACTTGACCACAGCAAATCAGAGTCTATATGTCAGTCGAGGTGAAGATGAGGATGGCATCATGATCACCCGCTCTGCAGTATTACCAGCCCTTGACATCATTTCCAATCAAGAGGGCAGACACAAGACTTGTCCTCCATGCCTGTGCTGCTGCAAACACTGGAGCAAAGGTAATAGTAGATTGCAGCCCTGACACAGATGTTCTGTTACTCCTGCTACACCACTGGCCAACAATCAACACATAAGTGTACTTCCTGACTGGCAACAATCTTCCTTCATCTGTATTTCCTCCTGCCTACGACTTAAACTCTTTCAAGAGGAGGGTATCAGGACACCTCTCCTCCCAAAACTGACCTATCTTTCGGCCACCTCTTTGGATTCTTTTTAGGAGCAGTGAGTAGCGGGCTTTTTTTTTCATTAATGTTTGCTTTTTGTGTGCCCTTGAACTGTCTTCTTTGCTGTAAAAAAAAAAAAAAAAAAAAAAAGGAGAAGAGTACACTACAGTCACTAGATACATTCCTGTCCACACACTGTACGACTGTCTCACCAAGCTTCAACACAGTTTACTTCTCCCACTTTACTGTATCACTGGTTGTGATACAGTCAGTGCCTTTTTTGACAAAGGCAAGAAGGGCTGCAAACTCATGTTGAAGGATGCAGCTCAGTTTGAACCTTGTGCCACACTAGGAGACAGCCTCACCCTTGATGAATCCCAGATCTCAACAGCTGCAAAGTTTGTTTGCAGACTGTATGGGGACACCAAGTGTGGCTCACTAAATGAACTTCGCTGTTAAAAAGCAGAGAAAGGAGTACCTGTAAGGAAAATGCCCCCAACTCGAGACAGTTTCATGTTGCATCTACAACGTGCCATGTACCGGCTCTACATCTGGAAACACGCCCACATTACAATTCACAATATCCCCCCAGCTACAGAATATGGTTATGAGAAGTCTGAAGATGGAACACTGACACCTAGAATGATGACACAGCAGGAAGCGGTACCATAACTACTAAATCTTGTAGTTTGTGAGTGTTCAGAGGGGTCATGTGTTAGAAGTAGGTAGGAAGACACCTACCGAACGGGCGTGAGCTAATCCCGGTGAGGATATATGGGAAGCGAGGAGGATGCTGAAGCCCTTCAAAAACCCTTCCTATGTCCTCACTAACCGTTTCCCTTTGGTCTCATCAATACCAGAGAGCAGTTTAGCATGCTCTCTAAACACAGTTCCTCTTTCTTTCTACACCACACTACATTCACAAAACACACATACCTTTTCCCAAAACTCAAAATGGCTAACGAAAACACCGCCTCGGAGTCCCCGACTAGGGGGGGGGGACCATAAACTCCCCCAGTGAGGACTACCCTTCTGGCTGCCGACTTGAGAGGTGTCTTGATAACTCCTCGAACCTCCTCCTTATCAATTTCTGCAACATTTTCATTCTGTGGAACACCATCTCTCCTCCTCTAAGCCCCACCTTCTCTTCCTCACCGAAACACAGGTTTCTGAGGCTACTGACAGCAACCTCTACTCTGTTCCCTCCTACTATCTCTATCCTAAATTTCAATCCAAAGCTGGATGTTGCGCCTACGTGCGCAACGACACCAGTTGCTCTCGTGCCCACGACCTTGACTCTTCTGAATTTTCCACCATCTGGCTAAGACTTCATTGTCATTCTATTACTAAATACATCTGTGCTGTTTATCTCTCACCTAACTCTACTAACTATGTAAAATTCTTTGACTATTTGAGCTTTAAAGTGGAGCACATCTTGACTCACTCTCCCTTTGCTGAAATCTCCATCTTGGGAGATTTCAATGTTCACCAGCAGCTTTGGCTTTCATCCTCCTTCACTGACCAGCCTGGTGAACAAGCCTACAACTTTGCTCTCCTCAACGGCCTAGAGCAGTTGGTTCAGCACTCCCGACCGTCTTGGAGACAGGCCCAATATTCTAGACCTCTTTCTTACCTCTAATCCTTCTGCTTACTCTGTCAAATTGTTCTCTCCGTTGGTCTCCTCCGATCATAAACTTATTTCTGTTTCCTGTCCTATCGCTCCTGTACATCCTCTGGGCCCACCGAAGAGGCGATGCTTCTGGCATTTTGCTTCAGCTCGGTGGGACGACCTGAGGATGTACTTTTCCGATTTCCCGTGGAATGATTACTTCTTCCAGGAGAGAGACCCCTCTGTGTGTGCTCAGCGCATCACAGAGGTGATTGTCTCTGGAATGGAGGCATACATTCCACGTATTTTCTCTACTCCTCATTCTAAAAAGCCTTGGTTTAATCGCGCTTGTTCTCATGCTATTAAAGATAGAGAGGCAGCTCATAAAAGGTTCCAGAGCCTTCGAACTCCCACTAACTTTGGTCTATACATTTCAGCCCGGAATCGTGCCAAATCTATTCTCCGACTTACCAAAACTTCTTTTATTAATAGAAAATGTCAAAACCTTACTTCTTCTAATTCTTCCCGTGACTTCTGGCATCTAGCCAAAAATATCTCCTCCAATTTCACTTCTTCCTCTTTCCCTCCTCTCCTTAGCCCTGACGGCAGCACTGCCGTCTCATCTGTCTCTAAGGCTGAACTCTTTGCTCAAACTTTCTGTAAGAACTCCACCCTGGACGATTCTGGGCATATTCCTCCTACTCATCCCCCCTCTGACTCCTTTATGCCTGTTATTAAGATTCTTCCAAATGATGTTTTCTATGCCCTCTCTGACCTCAACTCTCAGATGGCTTATGGACCTGATGGAGTGCCTCCTATTGTCCTTAAAAACTGTGCTTCTGTGCTGACACCCTGCCTGGTCAAACTCTTTCGTCTCTGCCTATCAACATCTATCTTTCCTTCCTGCTGGAAGTAAGCCTTTGTACAGTCTGTGCCTAAGAAGGGTGACCGTTCCAATCCCTCAAACTACCGCCCTATAGCTTTACTTTCCTGTCTATCTAAAACTTTTGAATCAATCCTTAACCGGAAGATTCAAAAGCACCTCTCCACTTCTAACCTTCTATCTGATCGCCAGTATGGATTCCGCAAGGGGCGTTCTACTGGCGATCTTCTTGCTCTCTTAACTGACTCTTGGTCATCCTCTCTTAGCCATTTCGGTGCAACTTTCTCTGTTGCGTTACACATATCGAAAGCCTTCGATAGAGTCTCGCACCAGTCTTTGCTTTCTAAACTGCCCTCTTTCGGATTCTATCCCTCTCTCTGTTCCTTTATCTCCAGTTTCCTTTCCGGCCGTTCTATCTCTGCGGTGCTAGACGGTCACTGCTCTTCCCCTAAACCTATCAACAGTGGCGTTCCACAGGGCTCTGTCCTATCACCCACTCTCTTCCTGTTATTCATCAATGATCTTCTTTCCATAACAAACTGTCCTGTCCACTCATACGCCGACGACTCTACTTTGCATTATTTAACTTCTTTCAATAGAAGACCATCACAACGGGAAGTACACGACTCCAGACTGGAGGCTGCAGAACGCTTAACCTCAGACCTTGCTATCATTTCCGATTGGGGCAGAAGGAACCTAGTGTCCTTCAATGCCTCAAAAACTCAATTTCTCCACCTATCAACTCGACACAATCCTCCAAGCACCTATCCACTATTCTTTGACAACACTCAGTTGTCATCTTCTTCAACACTAAACATCCTCGGTCTATCCTTAACTCAGACTCTCAACTGGAAACTTCATATTTCCTCTCTTGCTAAATCAACTTCCTCGAGGTTGGGCGTTCTGTATCGTCTCCGCCAGTTCTTCTCCCCCGCGCAGTTGATATCCATATACATGGGCCTTGTCCGCCCTCGTATGGAGTATGCATCTCACGTGTGGGGGGGCTCCACTCACACAGCTCTTCTGGACAGATTGGAGTCTAAGGCTCTTCGTCTCATCAGCTCTCCTCCTCCAACTGATAGCCTTCTACCTCTTAAATTCCGCCGCGATGTTGCCTCTCTTTCTATCTTCTATCGATAATTCCACGCTGACTGCTCTTCTGAACTTGCTAACTGCATGCCTCCACCCCTCCCGCGCCCCCGCTGCACACGACTTTCTACTCATGCTCATCCCTACACTGTCCAAACCTCTTATACAAGAGTTAACCAGCATCTTCACTCTTTCATCCCTCACGCTGGTAAACACTGGAACAATCTTCCTTCATCTGTATTTCCTCCTGCCTACGACTTGAACTCTTTCAAGAGGAGGGTATCAGGACACCTCTCCTCCCGAAATTGATCTTTCTTACGGCCACCTCTTTTAATTTTTTTTGGGGAGCAGCGAGTAGTGGGCTTATTTTATTATTATTATTATTTTCTTTTTTGTGCCGTTGAGCTGCCTCCTTTGTTGTAAAAAAGAAAAGAAAAATGCAGCATGAACTGTTCATGCTCAACCTGAATCAACCATGCACAAGTGCATGTGCATGTGAAGCTGCATGACATGTGTTTGAATGCCCTGACAAAGGAAGCTTACACCAATCTTAACAGTGACACTGATGATTGATATTGATTATCCATATAAAGGACTTTGTATTTCTGTGTGGAATATAAATATAAACAAGAGTCTATGGTAATTTTACTTACAGATATAAAGCTTTCACCTACTATGTTAGAGTGATATAATAAAGAGTTTTCATTGGTACTTCATGTTGTTGATGTACCATGATATTAAGAATTATAATGAACACCTAAGTGATACAAACACTCATGCACGGGCAGCTGGACTTTAGTTTCAAAGCTGAGCGTTATGGCCCTTGGGTACTAGTTTCAAGACTTTATATTAACTGTTTAGCACCATTTCCAATAATTAATTACTTTGATTTGTGACTTCTATATGTATTACTGAAAAAAAAATACAATCATGTCCCTTATTTTCTTTGAGAAAATCAAAGGTGCTTTTTTTTACGATTTAGGGGGAGGGGGAGCATCAAGTGATCTGTAAGGATTCAGAAGCAATACATCTTACTGCCAATGATCTGGCAGCATGAAGGGGATGTCTGGGCAGATTCTAAAACTTGTTTGATAGCAAACTCTTGAAGCATTATTTATTGCGAGGCATTTGTGTGACTTGTCAATTTCAAAACGAGGGTCAATTTTGACCATAATTTTACATTTTATTGATAAATAACTTATTTAAGGAATTGATTTAATGGTAAAATGATATAGTTTTATTTATTGTCCTCAACTTCATAAAGTAAAACCATTTTGGAGACATTTTAATCATTTCCATAATAATTCAGAGCCATACATGAAAATTGCATGTTTTGGGTGGGGTATGTTTACAAAAACGTCGATTTTTCAACTCGCACCAGTTTCCTGCAACGTCATCATGGATTTTCTATTGCCAGACATACCAGTGAACGGTTTTATGCATGAGGACAAATGTTGTACCTTGGGTTTGGGTTGTTGCTTAAATAGGGCACTGTTTGGGAGACTGCTGATAGACTATATCTCCTTCCTTTTCACTTTTTTTTTCTCTTTCGTTCTTTTTTTCTCTCCTTTCTCCTCCTCCTCCAGCGCCTTGCCTTCCTTCAGCTGCTGCTTCCTCTCATCCTTTATTTTTTTTATCTTCTTCCTTTCTGCACTTTTCTTCTTTTCTCTGTCCCCAAACGGGTAATCACACACGGAACTTGTACTTCAAACTGGCCATTCTCTGTCCCCAAACTGGTAATCACGCACGGAACTTGTACTTCAAACTGGCCATTCTCTGTCCCCAAACTGGTAATCACGCACGGAACCTGTACGTCAAACTGGCCATTCTCTGCCCCCAAACTGGTAATCACGCACGGAACCTGTACGTCAAACTGGCTAACAATACTTCAGCGCTCAATTTACAGTTTTCATTAGAGGCAGTTAGAGCGCTTTCAATGAAGGGCGAGTGTGAAGTCATTTCAGTCTGTAGTGTTCATCGAGTACTGATGGTCGTGTACAGAGAGGAGTCCTAGTGTGGTCACATCATGCACTCTTTACACTGCACTGCAACCATCCACAGTATTGTAAACAATCCCTTGAGAGTAATAGTAGTAAGAGTATAGTAGAGGAGAGGAAGGAGCAAAGTGATCCCTTTCCGAGGAACGCCAAATCACGCCTCCCAGTGACCTCACTATGCGTGGAGGGACCCGTAATGATAGAGAGCTGACTGGCTAAGTAGGGCAGACTTTTGGAAGGGTACTGGGCGTTCACTAGTATTGAAGAAGCATGTGGGTATTTCCATGGGTAGTTTTATGAGCCTAGTGATAGTTTGGCAAGACTTCTGCACCATGCATGTACAAAAACACTGATGAGGAAAATCCGAGTAATCTCCCGCGTGGCCTTAGTGGGAAATATGTTGTGAGAGCCGAAATCATCTGAGAATACGTGCCCGGAGATATAAATGGAAGGGGATATTCTGTGTATCGTTCCCACTGGTCACCAAAAACAACTCCCTTGACGCATTGAACAGAAGAAGCGGAGAGGCGCGAAGAGGAGGAATGATTCTGTGTACCACTCACTGACTGTTCTCCAGAAAAATAACTGTCTTTGCTATACGGAAGAAGAGTGAGCAGAGGCATGAAGGGGAGGAGATAGTGTGTGCACAGCTCCCACTCGTCACCAACAATAGCCCCTTGACGCATTGAACAGAAGAAGCGGAGAGGCGCGAGGAGGAGGAAAGATTTTGTGCAACACTCACTGACTGTTCACCAGAAAAATAACTGTCTTTACTATACGGAAGAAGAGTGAGCAGAGGCATGAAGGGGAGGAGATAGTGTGTGCACAGCTCCCACTCGTCACCAACAATAGCTCCCTTGACGCATTGAACAGAAGAAGCGAAGAGGCGTGAAGAGGAGGAAGGATTCTGTGTTGCGTTGCCTCTATTACCAAAAATATATATCTTTACTGTATTGCAGATTAGAAGCGCAGAGAGGCAAGAAGAGATAGTTAGTGTAGGTCCCACTCACTGCTTGCCAAAAATAACTTACTCTGCTATACTGAAGGAAATAAGATAATGGAGGTGTGATGAAGAAATGATATATGGAGCAACTTTCCTTCTAATTGCTCACAAAATAAAATACCTCACTTGACTGAACGAATGTAGTCTCCACTTTTATATCGCATGGGATGACTCCTCCTCCTTCTCTCTCTCTCTCTCTCTCTCTCTCTCTCTCTCTCTCTCTCTCTCTCTCTCTCTCTCTCTCTCTCTCTCTCTCTCTCTCTCTCTCTCTCGACCACCCCCTTTATATATTTCTTACCTTTTTTTCTGCAGTGCCACGACCTTTTCTCTTTCTCTTTCTTTTCTTGGTGTATTTCCTTCGTGTTCCAACGAGTGACACTTTTTTCAAGGTTTCTTCCCTTACATGATCACTTTTTTTCCTTCTTTTCTTTATCGACGGTTATTTTCGTCTCACATTCGTTTTTTTTTTCCTTTCTCTGTTTACTTTTCCTTTGAACTTCATTTCTTTTTTTTTTCTTCTACGATAATATGAAATTCCTCGTGCAATGAACCTTTACCATGATGTTGAGAATAAGAACAACAGTAACAGCAAAAACAACCACGACAAAAACAATAACAAGAGTAATAATAACAAGTACACGACTAGCAACCACGACCACCACGACCACGATTTTCACTAACAAACATACATACATGCAGACATACATACGTACACACACACACAGACACACACGAACGCAGAAGAGAAAAACAAAGAGTTGGTTTACACATTCAGGGGTCAGGGCAAATCTCTCCCTCCGAAATTAGCGTGAAATTACATTTTTTTAAGCGTCAAATGACTCAATTTAAACCTTCATCATGGCACGCGTATCTGTTTTCCCTATCAACACATTTCGTCCTTTAACAAGATGAAGGTTTGGTATTAGCGAGGAGACAGACTGCTCTAATTACTTCCAAATGGTGGCGGTGACGCTAATTAAATTTGTATAATGGAGGTGGTGGCGGTGTGGCCATTATCTTTTTCACCCGGTTTTTCGAGCACTAACGGACGCGGCGGAGAGTCGGTTAGCCCCGGGGAAGAGGTTCCAGCCTGACTCGCTCCTCTGCTACATATATTAACTGCGGTAAAGATTCTTCCAACGCGGAATGGATGCAGCTGTGAAGAGGTCCTTGTGGCAATGAAACTCACTTCTTTGATTGGCGATGTTCCGGCTATAAACGAACAAGGAATGGATGCAACTGTGAAGAGGTTCTAGTAGCAATGAAACTCACTTTTTTTATTCACTATAATCCGGCTGTTAAGGAATATAGAACGGGGTGACACAAATGCCAAAAGGTTTTAGTTTATCAGAGACATTGCAATAACATGTTAATGTAGCATTCCGAGATTTTTCACTGCGTTATTGTAGTTTATGTACTGTATATAACCATTGTGGGTTAATTAAAATGGTTTCCAGCTACCCCGAGTGCGGGCGGGGTCACATTTTCTTCATTTCCACATTTTTGGGCGGTGGTGTCAGGTACAGTGCCGCAGAAAAGGCCCATGGCACGATGACCTTTTAGCTCATCGGTATCGGTTCAGGTACAGTGCCGCAGAAAAGGTCCATGGCACGGTGACCTTTTAGCTCATCGGTATCGGTTCAGGTACAGTGCCGCAGAAAAGGCCCATGGCACTGTGACCTTTTAGCTCATCGGTATCGGTTCAGGTACAGTGCCGCAGAAAAAGCCCATGGCACGGTGACCTTTTAGCTCATCGGTATCGGCTCAGGTACAGTGCCGCAGAAAAAGCCCATGGCGCGGTGACCTTGTAGATCATCGGTATCGGCTCAGGTACAGTGCCGCAGAAAAGGTCCATGGCACGGTGACCTTTTAGATCATCGGTATCGGCTCAGGTACAGTGCCGCAGAAAAGGTCCATGGCACGGTGACCTTGTAGATCATCGGTATCGGCTCAGGTACAGTGCCGCAGAAAAGGTCCATGGCACGGTGACCTTTTAGATCATCGGTATCGGCTCAGGTACAGTGCCGCAGAAAAGGTCCATGGCACGGTGACCTGTTAGATCATCGGTATCGGCTCAGGTACAGTGCCGCAGAAAAGGTCCATGGCACGGTGACCTTTTAGATCATCGGTATCGGCTCAGGTACAGTGCCGCAGAAAAGGTCCATGGCACGGTGACCTTTTAGCTCATCGGTATCGGCTCATCAGTTAGTAGCCTCCTTGACCTCGACTCAGAAGGCACAGGTTTAGTCCTCAGCACCAACTGGTCTACATTTCGAGGTTCGAGGTCTAACGCTACTCACTTTCGGGAATGCCTTGCCTAAAACTTTATGGTTACAACTGGGAAGTGGACTTAGTTCTAATGCAACATATATTTAATTCACTATGTTTCTGCAGTTAAGGAATTTAAACCGGTATTACCGCAACTGGGAAGCGTTTCTAGTTCTGACCTAACTCACCTCTTTGTACACTACGTATATTACCACTAATAAGGAATCTAAAACGGTATACCTGCAAATTAATGCTTTTAAACACCTTGACAAACTTAATTTTGTATCCATTTTTACCTGAAGGTCATGCTGTTAGGTTTGTTTGTTTGTTAAATTTTTCCAGTCTCAAATATCTTACGTTATTTACCTGTTTGATTCCACTTGGTAAATATTTGGCCACGTTCAGCTGGGTTGGGTAAGGCGTGGGTGGGCCATCTGTGTTGTTCGCTGGGTTTGCTCAGGCTGGGTTAGGCTACGTAAGGACACGTTTGATTGGATGCAGTGGATCGACGTAAGGTTCAGCTGGGTTTTTAACTTCGGTTTCCTTTCATCTACTTTGGTTCGGTTACGTTTTTTTTAAGTGACGTGATTCGGCTTGGTTATATCTGAATAATTTGATTACACTTGATTTGAGATTCTTTTTCAATATCTTTTATATATTTATTTATTAATTTATTTATTTATTATTTGCTTCAATTTCTTACGCCGCATTCTCCCTTTTTATGACTTTTTACCCCAAAGACACACTGCGATAAGTTTTCCTTTGGCTTGGTTAGACTTAGATCGGCTTGGATACCCTCGATTCATTTAGAGTGAAAGAGCATTTTGAACCTGCCACTTTAAGGTTCTTACGTCGTTCTTTTCCTCTTTTTTTCTAGTTTTCCCTCGAGATGATCTGTAATTTGTTTTGGTTAGGCTTGGTTATACGTGGTTAGGTTTGGTCACACACGGCTTGGTTAGGGTAGGAAAGCATTTGAATCCTGCCACACTAATTTCTTGCGGGATTCTCTTCTCTTTTTTCTACTAATTCCTCGAGACGTTCTGTAATTATTTGTGATTAGGCTTGGTAAGGTTTCATTAGGTTTGATTGGGAGTGTATTTTTTTTTTTATTGTTCTATTTTAGTTTCTCACGTTATTTTCTTTTTTTTCTTCGTACTTTCCCCTCAACACCTAGAACTCAATTTGGGGTCCGAGTGACTGTCTGGCCTTGAATCGCTAAGGCGGAAGGGGAACCACGGCGAAGAAGTTTCCAATCTTAGGGAGTTTCGCGGCTTTAGGGGTGACTCGACCAATGAAGAAAACTTGAACGACGCTAAAGAAATTGGTGCTTGATTGCTTGATTGCTGTATATAGCCATTGTTGTTGTTGTTGTTGGTGGTGGTGGTGATGGTGTTTTAGGTGGTA
The DNA here is from genome assembly GCF_024679095.1 of Eriocheir sinensis. Classification (NCBI taxonomy): domain Eukaryota; kingdom Metazoa; phylum Arthropoda; class Malacostraca; order Decapoda; family Varunidae; genus Eriocheir; species Eriocheir sinensis. The sequence goes on from NW_026110651.1 coordinate 594,455, forward strand.
AAAGAATTAATAAACGGGAAGAAACAGTTCTTTCAATGCTGTCGAATACTTAAAGGAGAGTCAATAAATAAGAAACAGAATATCTATCCAAGTTTCTTCACTTTTCCTTGAAAGTCATCATTTGTGTTAGCGTCGATGAATAATGAACACTGATCTGTATTATAACTGGATTGGTTAAATCCGTGTAAATCCTGAAGCCCGCAGCAGCCATCTTAAGAGTCCCTCGGGCCGAGGCATATATATAAAAAAATCGGCATCAACGCTCGCTGAGTGGCAGTAGCACGTGGTAAAACAATTCATTACGAAGTTATTAATTTATTGAGTTTTTCAATGCCCTACTACTAGCATTGTATTCATTTATGGAGAAAAAAACATTCGTTACCTGTCTCCATATTTCGCACAAAACAACACTTTTTCGCGTTATTTGACTTACCTCCTTTATATAACGTGTATGATATGTGTTTTCTTGCAAAGTACTTTTCAGTAGATTGGGAAAGAGTAAATGTTTGTCATCGCAAAAATAAAACACGAAAATTAGTTTCGATTGATATATTTCTTTTGGTTACCCATTAAAATTGGTGGTTTTCTGTTTTATATCCTTAAATAAAACGAAGACAAGAGTATTTGTCAGTCGCCCAAAGATTTCAATGTGGTTAACACTATGACTTTCACTCAACTCATTCTTTACTGCAGTTATCAAAATGGTGACTTGTGTGGCGTTTACCCAGCAAACACACTACGTAAATGTTACGTTTTGGTAACGTATGGAAAGTTCGTAGCATATACGTAGTACGTATATACGTGTCATACGTCCCCTCCTAAAATACCTATGTCGTATTTAGGTGGTGTTTGGTTGCGTCACTACAATACGTTTCCTAAACGTAACTAAAACGTTACCAAGGAGACTATAGAACAGGAGAGGGGGCCTCTATGGGAGACCGTGGTGTTGTCGGTTGCAACAGATGGCGCAGGAGCAGCGTTGTTTACATCCAGGCGCCTCCCCCCCTCCAGACACTAACCCCCAGTACCAATCAGCAGTGTTGCTACATGGGATCAAGCAGCAAATGTTGCTACTTTTTTTTCTTCGGTCTGGTTATTTCCCATTTTAAATAAAAAAATATAGGGAGATAAATATTAAAATGAACAGTAGGAACTATATATATATATATATATATATATATATATATATATATATATATATATATATATATATATATATATATATATATATATATATATATATATATATATATATATATATATATATATATATAGGTATAGCCTGACTGCATGTCATGAGTAATGTTATTATTGTTATATTATTGTACCGCAATTATATTACTTTCTCTGCATTTGTGGGAGGCTACCAGTGGTTAGATGTGTCTTATTTGTTTAACCTTTCTGTATACATACTGGAATGAACCAAGGTTGTAGCCCTACTGCCGTTCTTTAAAAACAAGGTGATCATGTTTTTCTTTCCAACTCATTGTTTTAGCACGCACGCTGACTTCCACCAGTAATGATTTACATTGAATCATTGGTTTGTAGGGGGAAAGAGTGGGTGGATATAATTATCTCGGTCTAACTTATACTGGTTATTATACCGCTATTCGCAGCAATATCTTTCTCTGCTCCGATTGCAACGCTGCCTCGTTCAGATCTCATAACACCGCCGCGGCCGCCACGTTTACCAGCCGGAGCCTCAAATCATGTCCCTCTGTGGTGATGAAGAGGACACAGCCTGGTGTGAAGCTACATTTATTCCGGGAAGATGGCAGACGAGGGTAAGTGATATATATAAATAATGATAATGTGGAAATTCTAATCATTTTCACGCTGACTGCTGTTCTGAACTTGCTAACTGCATGCCTCCCCTCCTCCGCAGCCCCGCTGGCTGCTGCACTTGATTTAAACACATGAACATGGGGAGACTGCAAGAGGCTGAATGGCCTACACGGCAGCTCCAGATTCCTCCCCACTACCACCTGTCAGCCTCGTCCACGTAGCTATCCAGTCTACTCTTAAAACAAGCTATCATCCCTGCACTCACTATGTCATTGGTGAGTCTATTCCATTCCCCCACCACCCTATTACTAAACCTATGCCTGCCCATTTCCCTCCTAAATCTATACTTTTCTAATTTAAGTCAATTACTGCGTGTTCTATCCTGATCTAGCTCATCCCTATACTGTCCAAACATCTTATGCAAAAGTTAACCAGCCTCTTCACTCTTTCATCCCTTACACTGATAAACTCTGGAACAACCTTCCTTCGTCTGCATTTCCTCCTGCCTATAACTTGACCTTCAAGAAGAGTGTATCAAGACTATACTTTTGTGTGTTTTGGAGTGGTGAGTATCAGGGCATTTTTTTCTAGTACGCTTTGTTGCCCATGAACGGTTCCTTTGTTTAAATAAAATAATAATTAAATAAAAAAGTTGGCCGCCAATGCTTCCAACACATTTTGGTGCCATATCTACAAGTGGCTGGTGACTGTAAGTATCTCAGCAACCTGCATGCATCTATGCCATTCCTATCACGGTGCATGGAGCAAGCTTCACATAACACACAGACAGAGACAGTTCAATTATGGTTATATTTCAGACTCAGTTTATTGCTCAGTCTATTAGGTGCAGTGCTGTTAATATTGTTAGTGGTAGTATTAGTACAGTTAATGTATTTATTTTCATTAATTTATGAATATTTATTTATTATATTCTTAGTGTTTGAGAATTCCAATACTAGTATTAAGATAAACAAAAATATCAGAAATATATTTATACTCATTAATTATTATTGCTTTTCTTATTATTACTTCCTTCAATGTCCTGGCACTTTGACATCTAGTGCTTTTCCGTCTAGCAGCCAAAATTGTGGTCTTTCTGAACGTGTATGTCCTAAGTCTTCATTGGTGTAACTAGCTATATAACATAAAAATCTGCATCTCTCTCCCTTCTCACCCAGTTGTCCCCATGCATCCTTTCAGTATCCAAAAAAATTCAATTTACCTCTTGTAATCACTTAACTAATGCAGTCAGCGAGTTTACAACTTCACATCATACATCGTAACTCTTCCTTCAAGATCATAACATCATTTCTTAATTCCCTGGTGCACCAACAAACCCACTTGGCAATCCTCATCTCTGTATTTTACCGTGTGGACATACTCTTTCCTTCCATGTTCCACTGTCGTATGTTATTCACATCTAACACAACCACATCCCAACAGATCCGAACACGTTCGGTATCATCCAAGAGAATGTGGCAGCTGAAGAGGAGAGTCCAAGAAAGAGGCCAAGGGTGAAGCTGAATGAAGACATTTAGCCACCCCCTGAGGTACGTGGCTGGGCTGCAGGAGTGTGCTCCGCATTGCAGTGCACCAGCTCCATGTACTTATTTTGGTATGAATACTTCATCTAGTGTTTGTTGAATATTGTGTTATTAATCTAATTATGACTTCACAAAATAGACTGTGCAAGTCACTTAACACATGCCCTGCACAACATCACTTTTAAGGTGTAGAATTCCTTCATATGGCTGCTGATTTGTGTATCCTGAAATGATTGGATATTGATTGTCTTCACCTTTTTTTTTGTCCATGATCACTGAACCAAGTTACGGTATGTCTTTGTGTGCAGATCCAGGGAATAATTTTTTTTTTTTTGGGGGGGGACGTCAGACTTTTTGCGGGTGGAAGGAGCATTAGCCATTCTCGACAGTCCAGGTCTTGAAAAGCTGGTGGACTGACCTAAATCAATGGGTATAACGGCCTGGACTTTGTGCCAAAGCATTCCTGGGCGGCCAGTGTTCCTCTTCGGATCCGAATGAGACGCCTGATCCCTCTGAGAAAAAGCATTGTTTTAGCCGCAGCGCGCTTCTGAGCTAGTTTTCCTGTATCACTCAGGATCATGGGGGGTCCCGGGCCCCCTGGGCCCCCCCTTGGATCCACCAATGTAGCTATGACTTATAATATTGTTGTGCTGGAAGCTTCCCCCGGCGACCATAGGCCTCTAGAAGGCTCCCGGAGAAACGAGCAAGGGGGCGGGGAGCAAGGCGAGCCGTCCGCGCCCCGCGGGGCGCGGCCAGGCGCCAGGCGGGAAGTGTTGCCAACTCGCATATATTTTTGCTACATGTTCTTGTATGATCTAAAATATACTGTAACATTCTAGACTGTACTGTTCTGGATATATATAGGAGAAGAGGGCGAGAGAGTCCGAGTCATAGTAAGCTAGTGGTAAGTGAAGAGTCCGAGTGAAGTGTACTACTAGGGAAGAATATTAAACTACAGAAGCTGTGCAGTGTTTACATCTCCCTCCCACGGAGTCTCCTGACGGCGACACGGAACCCAAGTAACACGTCCGGCATAACACTGGTGTCAGGAGTGTAGCCATTTCTTTTTTCGCCATGGAGACTCGTTCCCAAGCTGCCCAGAGGGACGACATGTTGACTGAACTTTTGGAAGCCTTGAGACTACAGGGGGAGAAACAAGAAAGAGCACAGCAACAACAAGAAAGAGCACAGCAACAACAAGAAAGAGCACAGCAACAACAAGAAAGAGCACTCCAGGAACTCAAAGAACAACAAGAAAAAGCACACCAAGAACTCAAAGAACAACAAGAAAGAACACTCCAAGAACTCAAAGAACAACAAGAAAGAGCACAGCAACAACAAGAAGGAACACTCCAAGAACTCAAAGAACAACAAGAAAGAGCACAGCAACAACAAGAAGGAACACTCCAAGAACTCAAAGAACAGCTAGAAGATCGCTTCACGGGATTACAGCAACAGCTTAAAGCAGTACAATATGGAAGTGAGTCAGTGCGAAGAGAAATGACTGATGTGACCACGAACTTGGGACAACGCCTGATAGAAGTGGAGAAAGAACACACAAATCTTCAACAAGAGATGGAGGTGGTACGGGAGACGACACACAAAGAAATATTAGAAGTAAGTGACAGAGTGAAGGCCCTTGAAGACTGCTTGGCTGGAAACGAACAGCCAGTGCCTGCAGGGGCTAGCTGTACCCAAGATGCTTCTCCTACGCAAGTCCGGGGTAGTTTGAGCCATGTTTCGCCTGAGTTTATCCCCGCAAGAAGTTCCGCCAGCCCCATGAGTCTGCTGGGTTCGCCTGTTAGAAAGAAGCCTCAGGAGTTTGATGGCAAGGTCTCCTGGGAGGCTTACCGCGCTCAGTTTGAGCTGTTGGCAGCTCGGAACGGATGGGATGACCAAGAGTGCGCATTACAGCTGGCCACTAGCCTGATAGGGGCGGCGCTGGAGGTCCTTGCTCAGCTCGACAATGCGACAAAGGGCAGCTACAGCGGGCTGGCACAGGCGCTGGAGCAACGATATGGGACCAAGCACCAGAACGAGCTCTTCAGGGTTAGGTTCAGAACCCGCAACAGGAGGCGCGGCGAGTCTCTTCAGGAACTCGCTCAGGACCTTGAGAGCATGGCGCACAAGGCATACCCAGGTGCTGACGGTTTTGCTGCGTGATCAATTCATCGATGCCCTGGACAGCCCTCAGCTGAAGATACAAGTGAACCAAGCTAAGCCAACATCAATGCAGGAAGCTCTGGCACGTGCCATGGAGTCTGAGTCCTTTGTTAGGTCTAGCTTGTCAAGCTTCAAGGACGACTCGACTTCTGGCTTTAGGGCACGAAAGGGCGCTGTCAGCGACACAGACAGGTTCCAAGGAACGTGCTGGTACTACGAGAAGGTTGGGCACAAGGAGAACGAATGCTATAAGAGGCAGAAGGACTATGAAGGTGGCGCTAAGACGAAGCCCAGAGAAGGACCCAAGTGCTGGACCTGTGGAAAAGGGGCACTGGAAGAATGAGTGTCGGAAAAATGTGCCCCCAACGATCGAGGGAACACCACTCGGGAAACTAAGAAGGACTGGTTCACGGGGGCAACAACCAGTCTGTCCTGTACATGCCCCGTAGATATCGATGTGCAGGAGAACCACCATGACGAGCTGCCAAGTGGAGGGCAAGGTTGACGGAGTGTTGTGGCCTGTGGTCGTCGACACTGGCTCGGAACGCATATTGGTGCGGCCTGACGTGGTGAGTCATCGTCGGCTTCCTAAGACGTCGCATCGACTGTGCGGAGTCACTGAACACTATGCAGAGCTCAGAGGCCCAGTGGACGTGAAGTTTGAGCTCGGAGGAAAGGAAGAGTCCCTCTCTGTGTACGTGGCTGACATGGACGACCCCTGTATCCTAGGTATGGATTATCTTGTCTCCCACAGGTGCGAGCTGGACTTTCGCGCTAAGCAGCTGACTGTAGAAGGAAGGAGGGTGCCACTGACGACTGTGAACAAGGAAGACCTGCCAGTGACGGTCAAGCGCACCACCATTATCCCTGCGAGGTCGGAGATGCTGTTACCCTGTCAAATTACGTGTGCTCCCCGGCTAGCCTGTGTGTGGTAGAGAGTGGAAGTCGATGTCCGGTAGAAAACGGGGTGATTGTAGGCAGTACTCTGGTAGACCCTGCTGCAGCGGAAGTGCCTGTCGTCGTGGCCAATGTCTCCTTCAGTCCAAAGAAGTTCAATCCCCGCCCGGTGCCACCAAGCTGGGATTTTTCAGCCGCCGCCGAGTGGCTTAAAACTACCCACATACTGTCCAGAAGACCACCTATCAACCCGGACTCTAGATTCTAGGATCAAAGATGAGCTCTGGGAGGGCAGCATGAGCCAATGCAAGATGGCGCCACTATAAACACTCGCCTGCGCCAGAACGGGCTGGGCCGACCATCAGGACCTACCGGAAAGAAGCCTTGGACCGACCATCAGGATCCACCGGGAAGAAGCCTACCGGCGCAATAGGCTGCAATGTAAAAAAAAAAAAAAAAAAAAAATAGAACAAGGGACCATGGTGGGGTTGTGCCAAGAGATCGACCAGGAACCGAGAACCTGTGTCTGCAGGAGAACCCTGACGAAGCCCCAGGAGGAGCTGCCCGACTACCTGCGCGACCTGTTTGACAGGAGCTCCAAGTGTCTAGAGGAGCCCCAAGTGGAACAGCTCAGGGAGCTTCTCGTGGGGAATGCAGATGTGTTTTCCACAGGAGACCTGGGCCCGTATCCTCGACAACTATTAATACTAAACTTGGTATTAACTTTCGACTTTGGTATTAACTTCACTCTCAAAGTGTATCCTCAACCACTATTAGCCTAATACCTACTCTTAACTTTGGTATTAACTTGAGAGTGCTGGCGAGGACTTCTAAACACTTAATAGTAAAGTTAATAGTGAAACCCAGACCCAGACCCATATCAACATGGCCCCCGGACTTCCTCGTCCAGCCCGCCTCCGCAATTTAGAGTTTGATAGGGCGCTTTGGAACTGTATAACGATGGTGAACTTGTCAAGACATACATACATATTAGACCGTGCAGGAATGGAGTATGTGACTGATTTGGTAAGAAGAGAGCTACAAGATCCAGTTCAAAGGGAGCATTCCCTCACCCCGGGGTTGAAAGTGATTTTGACTTAAAGGTACTTGGCTACAGGAAAAATGCTGCGGTGTTCAAGTGATGAGTTAGGGGGTAAGCCAGAGTAGTGTAAGCAGGGTGATTGTGGAAACTCTGGCCGCCCTCAGTGACCCGTAGGTAGTCGGGAGGTTTATCCAGTCTCCCCTTGATAGGGTGGAGATCCGTGTAAAGCAAGCAGAATTCTACCAACTTGCCGGTGTTGTGGGAGTGATAGACTGCACCCATGTGAAAATAATGGCACCAAAGGAAAACGATGTAGTTTATGTCAACAGAAAAAATAAATAAACATAGCTTGAACATACAATTAGTGTTTGATGCCTTTGTTATTGATTAAAATGTGAAATATTCGAGTTAAGGAAAACAAAACATGGGAAAAAACTTTTATTTGTAGCAGAAAGGTACACATGCAAATGAAAAAGATTACATTAAAATTGCATTAAAATGTCATTTAGAATAAGATTTATAATTATTGCTGCCGGTTATTCATATTGAGATAATGGTGGTAAGAAAGCTTGTTAGAGACGTCTGCCAGTGTGAGGGAGGAGGAACGAAAGGTCGAGGTGACCACATCGCGAACATCATGACTTATGAGTGAAGTAAAACGAGGTTACTTGGTTTCTGTTTACAAAGTTCCAAGTGGAAAAACAACTTTATTGTGAATTCAGTGTATACTTTTGTGGAGTATTGTGTTTACTGAGTGAATTGGTGACCAATCTGTTGCTATTTGTGTCTTGCTTGAAGATATTCATCATTGGATTCAAAGCTATGATTAGCTCAAACGTGGAGAGCCTGGTGGAGCTCTGTGGCGCTTCTCTGCCAGCCAGGTACCTAGGCCATTCCTTGGGTTGTTCGGTAGCCATGCGTTTAAGCATTTTCTTAAGTGTGCCGTTAAAACGTTCACACAGTCCATTCCCCATGGGATGGTAGGGTGTGGTATGTAACCCCTTGCACGCTAGCAGACACGTAGTACTTCCTCCATCATCCCTGAGGTGAACTGAGTACCTCTATCACTCAGTATTTGTCTGGGTATACCTACTCGGCAAAATATAGTCATGAGAGCTTCAGCCACAGTTTGCGTTTCAATATTCTTCAGCGGCACCGCTTCCGCCCAACGCGTGGCAAAATCTACAAGCGTAAGAATATACCGGGAGCCATCGCTGGCTCGGGGCTCCATTGGCCCCACCAAATCTACCGCTACTCTTTCAAAGGGAGAATCGATGATGGGCAGTGGCTGTAAGGTGCAGGCTTTACCCTACCCCTATCTATAGTCTTTTGACACATCGCACGACCTCACGTATCTAGCTACCTCCTGGCCTATCCCCGGCCAATAAAAATGTGCTTGTACGCGAGCAAGTGTCTTGGTTCTTCCCATATGACCACCTAGAGTAGTACTGTGACCTAACTTGAGAACAGCCTCTCTGTATCTCGCAGGCACAACTAACTGCAATTTCTTTTCACCCGAGGGAGAGATAATCTGCCTATAAATCAAGCCACGCTGCTTGATAAAACTGACGCGGTTGTCGTTGAGCTGAATGACAGTTTTCCTGCAAACGTTTGCGTACGCCGTGCAGGGTGTCGTCTCTCTCCACCTCCTTCCTTACGGCCTCGCTGTTAGTTAGATTTCCAAGAAATGTAACCATGAGAGGCCTAACAGTACTCTTACGCTCTTACGCTCAATCAAAATGGAGGGGACTCCCGCGGTAATTTTCCACAGGCCACTCCCTGAATAATGAAATCATGACACATATCACTCTCTGCCCTGTAATTTGGTGTGTCACATACTGCAGCATAACTTTCCTGATATTTTCTTACACTATGAGTTGCCTTATTTTGTTTCATTTGCTTTTATCATATGTGCCTCCGCTGCATAGTTGTGTCTACTGAGCTTAATATCTTCATGACCCTGACACCAAGGTCAGAGCTTGTGAGATCATACCGTGTCCTACATCCCTTTTCACCTCCAGGCTCAGCTGACTCCCAGGACCACCAAGTTATAGCATTCCATTTAAGACAACTCATGTGTTAACTTCTTGAAGTCCTCCATCATTTATTTCAGCATGTGTTATTATGCTTTGATCTTATACTGATGTGCCTTGCAACATTTTATACAGTTTTCATTGTATATAACGCACCATTGTTGGTTTTGCCTGTTATAAATCGGGTCATGTTCAGTTAACAAGCTTTGAGTGTCTCCCATTGTTTATTTCAGTTGTAACGCTTAGAAGCTTTTGTTCTCTGCCCTGTCAAGCAGTATGCAATGCTTGCCATTATCTGGCACTTGTACAGTTAGTATGGTATTCTTACTCAGCTAAGAGCATGTTGCAAAAGGTAAAGGTACGGTTGGGGGCATACGCTGTAGCAGCGTGTAGCCTCGGTGCGCATCTCCGTAACATTGGGTCTTGAGCCTGTGGTGTTAGGGAACCCATTACCCTGGGACACAGGACCAGTGTGACATCCGGGTTACCACAGTTGCAAAGGCATTATAGTAATCTAGCATGCATAGAATGTTGTATGCTTTGCTTGTATTTAAAGCACTGGATATGTTTGCTACACACACACACACACACACACACACACACATATATATATATATATATATATATATATATATATATATATATATATATATATATATATATATATATATATATATATATATATATATATAAACAAATGCTTTCTACACCATATTTTTCCTAAAATAACAAATTGATATAGTATAGATAATACCAATAATAAAACATAAGAACAAATACATTTTTCTTTACCCCATTAGTAAATCATTTTACAATAATGAAGAAAAAAAAGTAAAGGCTGGATAGGGTGCTGTGTCAGGTACTTCAAAAATAGTAAAGCTACCCCTGAAAAGTGACGTTTTTGGTGGACCCCAATAGATGGGGGCTACTTGCGCACGCCCAAGGAATTACTACATACCACTGTCTCTTGGTATATAGTCTCTTTGAACGTTACTGTAATTCGATCGTGTTACATCTACGAATACACTACGTAATGGTTTTACGTCATGCTCACGTATTTATAACATCGTGAAAATAAGCGCTGCATTTAATGCTTGAAAAGTTGAAAACGTTGTATATACGTAGTGAATAAGTATTATAGGTTAGTTCAAGATATGTGAACATAACGTTAATATGGCATTAACCGTCATTCTCTCTCTCTCTCTCTCTCTCTCTCTCTCTCTCTCTCTCTCTCTCTCTCTCTCTCTCTCTCTCTCTCTCTCTCCAGCAAATACACTACATAAATAATCTTAAATTTTGATAAGGTATCATTTTGGAAACGTTGGGAAAGTTTGTAGTATATCATATATGCCGAATAATGCGGTTCCATCATGCAGATGGATGATGTGAAATGTCATCAGGAGACACATTGAATCATTATATAAACCACCTCCATCCTTAAGTCTTCTTATTTTGACCTGTATCGCCTTGTATCGCTTAATTCGTAAATCCTCCTATTCTTGGTCCTCCCTTTTGCTTATTTACCCACACTGCATATTATTATCTATCTCTTCTCACTACAATACACTTTCGCAATATAATTTTCAGTTTTGTTTATTGAATTTGATTGTCAACCCGTTAGAAAAGCGGGACGTTGACATCGTCGTCATCACATCATCAGATTAGTTTGAAAAACAGCCGGACTCAGCTTGACGGGACTCTGAAGGCTGTGATCCCACAGCCTAATTAGCCCCATAAAACACCAACGAAGAAAAAGAAGAAGGTAAAGTTGGGGGCATACGCTGTAGCAGCGCGTGGCCTCGGTGCTCATCTCCGTGACATTGGCTCTTGAGCCTGTAGTGGGAGGGAGCCCATTACCCCGGGACACAGGGCCAGTGTGACATCTGGGTTACCACAGTTTCCCTTCCCCAGGTTTCCCCAGGTACCCATTTTATCCATCAGCCCGAAAGGGAGGATGAACAGCTGGGCGGGCTGCACGCCGACTGCCCGGCCGAACCCGGGCCCGCGGAGTGGTAGCCAGGCACGCAGACCACGGAGGCTCGGTAATATTCTAGTGTAAAAGCACAGAAGAAAGTAAAATGGCCCGGAAATGTTATCAGACAATGAGGATGGGTCAAGGTGAAGGGAAGTTTGGGATGTGCTGGACAGCTAAATGAGAAGATCAGAGAGAAGTTGGATGTGAGTTGATGGATGAGTATTTATTTATTTTATTTCCATTCCCAGTTTTTTTCTTTTCTTTCGTTTCATTTTCTTTGAGGGGGGTCATGTGAGTGTTTAGAGAAATTATTTGTTGTGCAAATGATTAATAGTAACCATTATTACCGTGGCAATCTTGACTCCCTTGCCAGTTGACTGTATGGCCGCCATGCCATGAGTAGACTGTTGAAGGTGAAATATAGTTAGGTCAGGTTAGTTAAGTTTGATATACATGTGGTACGTGGTCTTTGCACTGTTCGGCAGCGATGAAGTGGTGAGCCACGGGTTTACGTCGCCTATGGCAACGTAGACCTGTGGGTTACCGCATTGCTTAGCAAACCATTTGGACAAGTTACAGTTTCACCCAACCAACGATTTTCTTATGTGGTTCATGTTTTTCTGGTGATAAATGTAGTGAATTGCATGATTTTGTACTTCATTTCCGTCGCAAATGAATAATAATTAATATTACAATGTCAAACATATATTTATCATAGGTACATTAGGTTAGGTTCATTAGGTAGGTAGGTTAGTTTAGGTTAGATCAAATTAGGATAAATTTAGTTTAATTAGATTTGCTATGTTGATTATTTACAGGAAATATGCGTGATAGGCTTTGTACTACACCGTTGTTGTCAGTGGCAGCAGAGAAGATTTGGTGGTGAGCCACGGGTTTAAGTTGCCCGTGGAGGATAAGGTTCCCACACACATCTCATTGCTGAGTTCACAGTTGAGTTTTATCTCTATACTCTTTCCTATGATTTTCAGGTTAGTGTAAAGTTAATATATATATATATATATATATATATATATATATATATATATATATATATATATATATATATATATATATATATATATATATATATATATATATACACACATATATATATATATATATCTATATATATATATATATATATATATATATATATATATATCTATATATATATATATATATATCTATATATAGATCTATATATATATATATATATATATATATATATATATATATATATATATATATATATATATATATATATATATATATATATATATATATATATATATATATATATATATATATATATATATATATATATATATATATATATATGACAACAGAATAGTATGTCATAGTTGATTAAGTAAAGAACGAGATATTGGCACATGAATTATATCATTCTTGACCCAATGGACATGGTCATATTATAGTTATTATTCATTTGTACAAGAAATTATACCTCAAAACACTAAAGAGCTTAAAATATATCAAATGGAAGAAAACAACAAATAAAGGAAACAGGACTAATGGAAAGATTTGCTGTTGCTTTGACCTCTACACTCCTTCCTGTGTTTTCTTGGGAGGTTTGAAGGTTAGCAGAAAATGTATATGCAAACACAGAGTACTGGGTTAAGTGGGAAAGAGATATCAGCAAGTGAGTGAAACAATCCACCCTCATGTCAGGTCATAGTGTGCTTATTATTTATTTGCACAACAAATGAGGTATCAAAACACCCAAATTAACTAAAATCTTTCAAATGGAAGAAATATACCGATAAAGGAAGTGGCAAGTAAATAAATATTTACTCTAGTTGTATCAAAGATCATGAAATTGTGGCATCATAGCGTTCAGAAGTTGGATGATGTTTTCTCCAAATTTGGAGTTTTGCACAAAGTGTTGTCAGAATAAAACTAGATATAATTTAGTACAGACTGTCCACCAGTCCAACAGTGTTCATTGAAATGTAAAGTTTATTTAATTATTTACTTTTTGGAATTTTGCTCTGTACTGAACTGCAAATTTCCAGCAACAATATCCTTCTACATACCTTTTCATAATATATTTTTTCCTCATTTGACACTATGTATATCCAAAACTGATATGTCCATTTTCCACTTAATTTTCTAGTCTTTTAGTTATTACTTTACTTTCTGCATACAATATTTGATAAGGCAAACCTGTAATCCAGCAACATATCCCCTATTAAGTTGCCGGGCCCAACAGTGCTGGATCAGTGATTGTTGTCTGTGTGTTCAGAATAATATAGAGTACATCTGGTTCCTAAAAAGATTTTTTTTTCGTGCCAGCCTATAGCGTCGGTAGACTTTCTTGAGGGGCCTGGATGGTAGTCGGGCCCAGCCCGTCATGGCACAGGCAAGTGGTTTTTAGTGGCGCCATCTTCTCTTGGCTCATGCTGCCCCCTGGAGCTCATTCTTGATTCACTTGGACGGTTTCCTCTAGAGTCCGGGTTGATTTGTGGTCTTCAGGACAGCATGTGGGTAGTCTTTAGCTTAATTTGGTGCTAGATTTTAGTTTTCAATTTATTTATTATGTATTCATTTGGGCATTATCATTAGGTGAAAAAAAAAAATAAGCTAAGCACATAAGAAAATGAGTTGTAACCATCTCAAATATATATGATTACTATTCATCAGTACTTTTCCATTCAGTAAATAGTTTGGTTCCGCCATTAAGTTTTGATAACTTTCTCTAAAGGCCTGGTTCAAGTGCATTGCTATCCTGGATCCTTTCTTTGAGCTTAATAGGAAAAAAAATTAATGTCTCATAGTTATAAGTTAAAAATTTTTTTTTAGTTCTCACTTGTCTCTGTAATTTCACATTAATTAATAAAAATGGTTATTTGATTACCCTTTCGGAGCAGTGCATTTTTTAACATTATAACTGGGCGACCATTTGGTCGCCCAGTGATGAAAAATGGTCGCCCAGTAAAGCGATTTTTTAAGTACTGGGCAACCATATCAAATCCTCAAACTTTATGAGGAATTTTTTGTAAATTTAAGACAGCTCTTGCATTGGCCTTCTATCTCCGTTTTCTTTCATTTGAGAATTCGTTAATATTGAAATTTTCTCCCCTACTGATTTCAGTGTTTTTACATAGAGTGAGTATGATAGTTTATTATAACATAATAAATTATCAAAATAATAATAATACATTTATGATGAAATAAACAGCCAAGCATATAATGGTGGAAGTTTTCCATCATGTAGCTATGTACAGCAGATACGAATGTTACTTGTTTGTTTTTAAAGTCCACCTGACTGTGGTTGTCCCGAGAGGTAGGAAAACGTTTTGTTACTTTAAATATCAGTGCCGAATTTAGCTACAGCATAGAGCAGGGGTTCTCAATCTTCTGAAGGTTTGAACCGTTTCAGAACCCCACTGGATTGCCCAGTATGATCCCTTAGCCTCTTAACTTGCCTGTCAAAATAATTTTCATCAGAAGTCCTATAACTTGTCTGCCAGAGATCGAGTAACATACCCCAAACATTCACTTCCCAGATCCGTAAGGGGTAAGGCCCGTAAGGGGTATGGATACCCCTGGTTAAGAACCCCTGGCTTAGAGCCTCACAATCTGCTTGGGAGGGAGTGTTTTTTTTGTATAGGAATGACGGTGAGAGTTGGGATAAGTGGGAGGGCGTGTCCCCCGCCGCCGGCTGTAACGTGCTCTTGCCAGTATATGAGAGAAAAGGGCCCCTGGGTCCTGTGTTATATCTAGGCCTTCCTCCCAGATTGTTTAAGTAGCCAGACATAAGGAAAACAGCCTAGTAGGTCCTTATCCCCCATCATGGACCCGGGTCAGCTGGTGTAGTTTAATAAAAAGGCGCCTCACTAAGTCTAGATCCGTTAATATTTAATATGATTATTGATTAAGCACATATTTAAAGGACCATTTCATCAATTTATTTGCCTCAGTGTGACTTAGAAGTATAAGATAGGGCTGATGTTGATGTTGTTATTATTATTATTATTATTATTATTATTATTATTATTATTATTATTATTATTATTGTTATTTTATTATTTTTATTATTATTATTATTATTATTATTATTATTATTATTATTATTATTATTATTATTATGTGAAATTATATTTCGAGTTTGGTAGTAGATTATCACAAAATATTATTCATTTATATTTTTCACTTTTCGGTAATTAAAAGAACTCAAGAGTCAAGACTCAAGTCTCAAGCATGGCTAAACGTATCACAGATTATTTCAATATCTCTCAGTTCTGATGAGACACCTTCTAGAGATTTAGTGACCCCGTTAACTGGGTCTGACAATTTTACACAGAGAGGTGGTGGTAAAGAGGACAGCCGTGATATAACGCCAGCATGCCCAGCAACGAAAATAACAGGAGTTACAGAAACTTCATCTAGATGTGATATTCTCACACAGAAGGAGGAGTGTACAGAGACTGAGTGGTATAAAGGATGCAAGGTTGATTTTTTTTTGGCTACTTTCCTCATATCCTAATGTACTAGAGAAAACGCGATTAGGAAGGCGACAAGGTTTAAAATGCACAGTGTGCTACAATCATATTTCAGAAGCAAAGAAGTATGCACGCAATGGACAAGTGCCAATGGCTGATGGTTTGAGATCAGATGGCAAAAGGGAACTGAAGATAATTATTGATCATCTGAAGAGTGATGTCTACAAAGCTGCAGTTTGTGCAGAGGAGACCCCAAAACTCTAGTTAAGTCAGTCTGATGAACACCCATGGGTAAATATCATGAAGTCACATGAAGCTGAAACTGTATCCCAGTTAATCGAGTTAGCAGTTGATGTGCATAATGACAGCAAGCAAATGACATTATCTGCGAATTCATGGCCTAGCCGATCATTGGCAAAAATGCATTCTAGCAACCAGATCTCTGTATACCGTGAATATGGGCTAGATGCATCCTTTTGTGATTTTCAGCCACCGGCATCTGCATTTCATTATCGAGATCCAAATGTGTATCGAGAAATGCTTGACACTGTTGCTGAAGTAGTTATGGAAGCTACTGTTCAAAAAATAATTGATTCTGACTGCTTTTCACTACAAGTTGATGGTTCTGTTGATAAATATTCAGTTGATGACAAATTTATTACTGATCGTTTTGTGGGGAGGGAAAAGAACATGAAGAACATTTTCCTTGATGAAAGTCATTCCGAAAAACGTGAGGCTGAAGGATTAATGGATGCTGTACTGACTAATTTCAAATACCTGGGTATTGGCGAGGTGGCAAAGAAGAAGCTGACCGGATTGACTACAGATGGCGAAAGTACAAATATCGGAAGGAAGTCTGGGTTATGGGCCAAGCTAAATGAATATCTAGGTAGAGATCTTCTTTGTGTATGGTGTGTGGCACATCGATCAGATCTAGCATTTTCTGATTCAGAGGCATCAGTGACTGAGATCAAACATTGGAGAACATATATCAAAGCTGTAGCATCTTATTACAGAGCTTCTGCAGTTCTAACAGATGAGCTTAAGAAAATTGTTGCAGAATCAGGCTTTGCTTTTTTTAGGTTTCCTGAGCACTTTGAGGTCAGATTTGTCGAGCATCTTTTAAATCTGTGTGAATCAGTTTGGAAGAATTTGCCATCCATACGGGCATACTGAAATTCTGTATCCACATAAAAAATTAGCACCCGAAATGAAAAAGCAACAGTAAATGGCTTCCTGAAACTCTGGAAAGAAGGTGGCGACCAAGAGTTTTATTCAGCACTGATGCTTGATCTTCATCGCCTGTTTGAAAAGCTACAAAAAGATAGTCAGAAATCTGTGGCCACGCTCTGTGATATTGAAGTATCTAAAGCTGCTGCTCTTGCATCTGTGACATTAATGGAAGCTGGTCCATATCCAGGAGGTATGAAAGAAAAGCTGAGGGAAAAGCATGAAGCTTCAACAAGTGAAAGTGGAAGAAGAATCTCTCACAATTACTATGTTTCAACAAGGAGGAGTACATCAAGTGTTAGAACTGGAATTGTCTTAGGTGCAAAGGAATATTTGTCTCAAAGACTTGACCTGGAACAAGAGGACATAGTAAAACAAATTAAAGTATTCCTCGAAGGAAAAACAGCTGCACAAATGATTAACTCAACAAGAAAGGTTGTAGAAGGTCTTTTTGGAAAAGATTGCATTACTGAATTCTCTGATGAAGTTCTTGGACATTTTTCCTCTGAAAACCTTCCTGTTCCTGGTAACATTACAGACGGAACAGGGAAACTCTACCACATGTTAAAAATCTCCCAATCCGGAACTGTGTTTTCCAAACTAGTTCAAGCGTGTCTCACTAATCCCTCACAGTATTGGTCCTGAACGAGCTGTCTCATGCCATACTATTCTCAAAGGCCCTAAACAATCCAGCTACTCAAGAGAGGCCATCAATAGTCGGATGTATATTGCCCTTAACAGTAGTGGGACAGCACACTTTGATCCTAGACCCGCTGTAGCAAAGTTTCTCCAGAAAAAGACAGCGCAGATACAAAGTTCCAGACAAAGAATTATATCAAGATAGGCATTGTATAAAGAAGTTCTTTGCCAAGGAGAGTTCAGTTTAATGTCTTTATTTGTTTCTTGATCATGCTGCTTCTTATTTAACCTTTTTTTTTTTTGAGTTTCTGAAAAAAACCCGTTTGTGGCAATTAATTTGCATATTTTCTTTCTTTTGATACACATGTGAATTAAATAATCTTTTTATTTTCTATATTGCATATTTTGCTATTTTTGTGATATGGAGTAATTTACCAGAAAAGTATATTATTTCCAGTATAAAACTATAAATACATGTGTTAATTTGGTACTGATAGGACCACGAGGTACCTCCACATAGGTTTTGTTAATGTGTATTCTTGGTTTATTGTATTTCTTTGAAAGAAAATGATGCATTACATTACACAAGATATTACATTACAGCGTGCAAAGTTCGAATTAAATTCCTCGATCATTGATATTAATATTTATATAACTTAGTTTATTAAACTCCTTATCATTTATATACATTGATTTTAGCTTTGGGTTTGGGATATTCAAGTCATGTCGCCCAGTGAAATTTCCTTAAAAATACACTGTTTCAGGTGTTCATATCTTTATGTCTTCCAGTGGTTCCAAAACTTTTACATGATGCCCTCTATTGATTTCTAGGAATCCTCATGCCCCCACT
Source organism: Eriocheir sinensis (assembly GCF_024679095.1). Classification (NCBI taxonomy): domain Eukaryota; kingdom Metazoa; phylum Arthropoda; class Malacostraca; order Decapoda; family Varunidae; genus Eriocheir; species Eriocheir sinensis. The sequence continues at coordinate 613,076 of NW_026110651.1, forward strand.
ATCCTTTGTTTATATATATATATATATATATATATATATATATATATATATATATATATATATATATATATATATATATATATATATATATATATATATATATATATATATATATATATATATATATATATATATATATATATATATATATATATATATATATATATATATATATATATATATATTACACACAACTTTCTAATAGGATCTTGGAGATCCGCTATAGTCCCTAGGCATTGTTAATCTAGTCCCTAATGTATTAGGGCAATTACCTACTGGAATAAGTTTGTTTGATGAAATTATTTTGATTTCAGAGGAAAGTATATCTTTTTTCTAATATGATTCAAACTATAATTGCGTGTATGTATTTCTTCTTTTATGAGAAAAAGGAATACCTAGTTTTGTTTCCTCATGACTCATATTTTGGGATCTAGCGATTCAGTAGAAAAAAAATTTATTGGATTTTATAATTTTGCTGTCAATTTTACACTTCATTGTCCTAGCATGCTCTAGCATATGATTATATAAATTTTTAATCTCAGTAATTTTTTTCTATACAAAAATTGTATACTCTGCTTCCTAATGTATTAAAGATTAAATTTGAAGATTATATACACCAGGTATGTTGGTGATAGCGAGTGTTCTAAGTGCTAATCGGTTCACGGATAGAGAAAGTCATATCCGCCAGGGTTACCTTATTGGACAAAAATCACAAAGGTCATTACGACAAGGACAACACATAGGATAGGTGTTTGTTTGTGTATGCGTGTGTGTGAATGTTGTTTGTGTAGGTTAACATTTAAGTGTGGGTGTATGTGTATAACAATGTGTACGAGTGGACGACAAGAGAACATGGACGGACAGTCAAAGGTAAACGAATACAAGGAAAGTTAACGATGAAGACGCGACAAGACAGACTGGCAGACACAGTGACGATGGACATTACATGAAAACACTGAGAATCTTAGTCTCTCTTTTGCAGCCCCATTTTCTTGTCACTGAGGGGAAGGAACACGGAATTTGAGCGGTGACTGCTACAGGTATTAGTTATATGCGAGGATTACGTTCTACAAAAAGTTCGCATAATGTGAATTCGCATATATCAAACCTATCATCCCATTAATTATAGGGGGTTATGTTCCACGACAACGTTTTCGAAGCCTCTAAATATTTATTCCGGCACCGTTTCACAATAATAAAGCAATAAAGCATTAAAGATTGCTTCCGGGGAGACACACCCAAAGTCTACGATTTAACCCAATAAGCTCCGACGTTTTCAAATTTTCGCGCTTCTAACACCTAGCATCGTACTCATTTATCTGAACAATGATAACGCTCATGAACACTAAGTACTGGTACCGAATCAATAGTGTAAAACAATAGTGAATAATGAGTGAAAAGAAGCTACTGGAAAGTAAAAAGAAAGAGTATAAAAAAAACGGAGGTAACTCTCTCTCTCTCTCTCTCTCTCTCTCTCTCTCTCTCTCTCTCTCTCTCTCTACCTCCTTCCCTCCCTCCCTCTGTCGCTCGTCAGTGTGTCAGAGAGAGAGAGAGAGAGAGAGAGAGAGAATTTCTGCCACATGAGTAAGACCCACACGGACACATCCATGGTGGAGAGCCTTTGAATTACCTTTTTGTAATTAGTAAGTTTCTGATACGTCAAGGGGGTGGAAATAGGTTGACCAGAAACAATTTTATCCATTGCTGGGGCGGCGCGGCGCGGCGGGGACTGCGAGAGCTTTTATGCGGAGATAAGAATCACAAATATTACACTACAGACATTGCAAATACCCTTAGAAGAACGATTCGTTACATCGTGATAATAAATAAATACCTAAATAACCAGGGCAGGAAAGACGGAGAATAAGACACAATCAATCAGTCAACTTGCATTTCCATTTCTATATCCTCGTTTTGGCATTCAAGAAAAAAAAAAACACCCCATCAAAATCGTATCATGAATTTGTCTAGTTAACTAATCATATAAATTATCTTCATTTCTTTTTTCCATTATGGAGAGAAAAAAAGCGGAAAGATAACCAGCTCTGAAACCGTAGAGTAGCTACCTAGTTTTATGTTCTCACTATTAGGCTACTTCCTCGACAACAAAGAGACAGTCATTTGGAAGCGGGGGGGGGGGAGAAGAATGGCCAGTACTTCGTCTATTCTTTCTTTTCTTCGCCCCTCTCCGTCACTTGAACTGTTATTACTTCTTTTCCAGTATTTCTTTATCCTTGATGGTAAAACAGAGGCAATTAGAATGCTCAAAAGGAAGGGGAAAAAGTCAGTGGGGCGTGGGTAGGGCCGGACTGGAGGCCTGAGGCAAGCTGGCGTGAGTGACGTCTGACAGACTCAGCGACCCAGCAGAGTTACCGTCATTCACTCAAGGACGTATGTTTTTTTTCTTTATTAGCTATAAGAATTGTCTGGCCAAAGTAAAAGAAATAAACAAATGTTATAATGTACGAGACACAGTTATCACCTCATGGTAATGCCAAAATAAGTATTGTATGTACCATAATTCTTCATTCAAAACGAGCATGTGTAGCCGCCGCCGCCGGCCCTAGAGACTCGCGCCCGTTGACACACGCCGACACGCACACACGAACGCAACTCCCCATGTATTACTAGGGTTGGGATGGCATGTTCCTCCCTTCTCTAATGTTGTTTACTTGCGACAATAAACTATCAATCAATCATCAATCACAAGCTTGTGTCGAACGGCCGCCCGTTGCTAGAACAATGGTTCGTGCAGCAGCTCCTTCCAGTACCTGTAACCTGTGTGTCATAACTCTTATTTTCCTTCACTGCTCCAGTCACAACCATATTCTTTACCTCTTTTTTTATCCATATAATCAACAATGAAAATCAATAGTTCCTTACTAGAAGATTACCTGAGCCTTAGAATCTAAGTTGGTCCTAACCAGCAAATGAACAAAGATAGCATGAGATGTGGTGAGCTGATATTCTATTCATGCTTTTCTCCTTTCTCTTTTGAAAATCAGTATATGCAATTACAATATAACATATTTACTTGGATCATGTCAGAGTGGAAATTATTGACAAGGCGGATTTATTTTCAGAGAGCAGATAGGATAATATAGTTTGCTAGTTAAGCCACTTATTCTGTCCATACAATAAGAAAGTTATTTTGATGAAAGTAGAATCCCTATTTGATACCTGAACTCCATAGAAGCTTAGTGATTAGAAAAAAAATGTAGGTAAGATTGCAGTTTGAATCCCTTTACTTAGATTTTAAGGCTCAGCTAATCTACAAGTGAACTACCATTGATTTTCACTGGTGATAATATGCATAAAAAATAGATAAATAATATGGTTATGTGACTGAAGCAGTAAAGGAAAATAAGTTATGACACACCGGCTACAGGTACTGTGAGGAGCTGTTGCACGAACCGTTGTACGTAGAAAGCTAATGGTACGTAGCAGGAAGGTCGTGGCTATATGCACGCTAAGGGCAGCAATAACGTAGCAAAAACGTAATTGATACGTAGTAAATGGGTTGTTAAAAGGTGATGAGGACGTGGTAAAAAGGTAGTAGAAGTAGTCATAAAAACGTGTTAATGGTACGTTGTCATAAGGCTGCAGAAAGGTCGTGAGTTACGTAGTGAAATGCGTTTTTAGGACGTACCTGGGAGTCCACACATTTTCGTAATAACTGTATCTTGGCTACGTAAAAGTTACAAAACCGTTACCTTTATACTACGTAATATATACGTAATAGTGTTTCCTGGATAGCTGTAATAATAAGTGCGACAAGAATTCAAAGAAAGAAAGGCATCACATTTCTCAAGTATGTATTATTCTGATGGCTGCAGTGTGATGAGAACACCACTATTGGTTTCAGGGGATTTTTCGAAAGTAACATTTAAACAAAACGTCGATAAATGCTGAAATTTTGGGGGAGGATGTTTGAGACCCGGACCTGATTGGCAAAAAATACCTACGTGCCAAATGCGGATGATTACGCCACTTGTAGGAGTAACTTTAGGGCAAACTTCGCTAAAACATACGGGCACAGGTAGCGAGGCTAGGCGTGTCATCATATTAATTTGCACCTCCTCTCAATCATGTCGAGACGTCGACGTTTAACCTTGTCGTATTAGTCTCTTTGTTTTGTCTTTCTGCCTTTCACACACACACACACACACACACACACACACACACACACACACACACACACACACACACACACACACACACACTGTAACAATATTTCAGCCCTACACATGGAGTTGATGCTCATATGAAAATATTTGCGAAAAAGTTTTACTCTAAGGAAAATACTTATCCTCTGCATGGAAAATACTGCCATTAGTACTACATGGTATATGCATGTAACAAGAAGCAATGGTTCTTAACCATTTTGCCACTAAAGAATTCTTGCAGAAAAAGTCTGTGGCAGAATGCTACTTTTCCAGTTATATTTTATAATATTATCAGTCTGATAAAAAAAATGAGAGGGGGCGTTGAGGAAAAAATGCCAGGATATGTGGATGAAATGATCATGTAGCTACTTGAGGGATAAACCAAGTACTGGGGGGCGTGCAGGGGTGAACCAAATAGCCTACCAGAGCGGCGCGGTGATAACATGACTAAGAACCACTGTTCTATATTAATTATGCAGGTGTGTGTGTGTGTGTGTGTGTGTGTGTGTGTGTGTGTGTGTGTGTGTGTGTGTGTGTGTGTGTGTGTGTGTGTGTGAGGCAGAAAGACAGAACTTCCGTTTGGGGCAGTGATAAATACTATTACCTCATAGTTAGACATTACGTCGACGTCTCGACATGATTGTGAGGAGTTGCAAATTAATATGATGACACGCCTAGCCTCGCTACCTGTGCCCGTGTGTTTTATCGAGGTTTACCCTAAAGTTACTCCAACAAGTGCCGTAATCATCCACATTTGGCACGTAAGCATATTTTTACTAATCAGGTCTGGGTCTCAAACATACTCCCCCAAAATACCAGCATTTTTCGACGTATTGTTTAAGGGAAGAGTCCTCCCTGAAAATACGAAAATAATTTTCAAAAAATACGAAATTGAGTTATATGGTCTATGGCAACATCCTCTCCTTTGGCTTTCGTTTGGTAGATCTTTTTTCGGTCAAACATACATTTAAATGTCAATAGCGAGGAGATTTAAATGGCCACTGTGTGGGCGTGGCACGCTGACTGCGGCGCATTAGCTGGCATGCCAAAGTATGGAATAAATGTTGAAAAATCAAACATGCAACAATCTTCAGGCTGAAGTTTGTAACCCATGTAACAGTTTTAGAACATAATTTGGGTAGGCGGTGGCTGAGTGGTTAGCGTGCGTGCCCCGCATTCATTGCGTGATGGATGACGCGGGCTCGAATCCGCCGCTACCACCTGGGATTTTTCAGTCACCGCCGAGTGGCTTGAAACTACCCACATGCTGTCCTGAAGACCACCCATCAACCCGGACTCTAGAGGAAACCGTCCAAGTGAATCAAGAACGAGCTCCGGGGCAGCATGAGCCAATAAAAAATGGCGCCACTATAAAACACTTGCCTGCGCCATAACGGGTTGGGGCCGAATACCATCTAGGCCCCTCAAGAGAGCCTACCGGCGCTATAGGCTGGCAAGTAAAATAAAAAAATTGGATATGAAAAGTGCAACGTGCTCACAAAAAAAGTTTGGAACAAATGAATACATAGAAAAAAGATTAGAAATGAGAGAAAATACAAGAATTACACCGAAGACGACAATAGAGAAGAAGAGGAAGGCAGACAAAGGACTTCCAACCGATAGCTATGCATCTGGAGAGTACTGATCGAACCTTGCAACAATGAGGGGCGTGGCGCGCCCTGACACCCTCACCTTTGAGCGATTAATACCTTTATAAGGGGGACAAGGTGCCTGATCCTTTTATGCACTCACTGATATATGATTACTGATCCCATAAAATTCATATCAAAGCAGCATTGACAGTATAGTACCTACACTGGGCCCAAGAACTTTGGCAAAACTTTAATCGCGTTTTTCTCAAAACTAGTACAAAATGAACATAAAAATATTTATTTGCTTTTATTTTCTGCACGACTTTCATGAAACTTTAGGACATACAAGATCATATATCGTACTAATATTCTACAAGATATTTATTTTTTAAACGGCATAGTTTTGATATATGGGAAAATTCTCCAAAAACATTTTTTTTTTTTTTTACAGATTAACAAAACTAGTCTTCAATAAAACATCTTGACCATCTGTTAGAATAACAATGAATTATCAGATGTGCGTGTCACAAGGAAATCAGTAAAAAAATGGCTGAGAGAAATTAATTCAAAATGTTCATAAAAATAACGAAAAATAATATTCTTAATTTTTCATTTTATCTGATTAGCTTGAAATTTTCATATGATAACAAAGGTACTAATATATACAAAAATTAAATTATTCATGACCATAGATGCATTTTTAATCCACGGCGGACTTTCTCCTCAAATGTTATTTTCGAAAAACTATGTTCTCATGCATGCAAATCATAATGTAGTTATGATACATGATGAGACCGAAAAGTATTTCCAAAAAATAAGTACAAGATTATTTTACCCTAAACAACAACCCATAATGTTTGTTGTATCAACAGTTGCACTGCACAACATTTCTCACAAAATTTCAAAAGGTAGGCTATAATATTTAGTCCCTAGATTCTCATATGCAGTAGCGGATCCAGGAGGATCCTAAATTGCGCCCTTTCAAAGATTCACTGAGACCTGGGCGGGTATCATTCCTGTGAACACAACTACTACCCTACTAATTATAATGATAATAATAATAACACTACTACTACAACTACTATTACTACTACTACTACTACTACTACTACTACTACTAATAATAATAATAATAATAATAATAATAATAATAATAATAACCTATCTGACCGCCAGTATGGGTTCCGCAAGGGGCGTTCTACTGGGGGGGGGGGGGGAGATTGCTCCCTCTTGCACGAGAGAGCACGGGCCTTTGGCCCGTAGCAGGGAGCCGACACACCGACTCTATCGGCGATCGAAATCTAGCCGACCAAGTCGGTCTGTCGACGAGGACTGGCGTGTCTCTGTTCTACTGGGGATCTTCTTGCTCTCTTAACTGACTCTTGGTCATTCTTTCTTAGCCGTTTCGGTGAAACTTTCTCTGTTGCTCTAGACATATCGAAAGCTTTCGATAGAGTTTGGCACAAATCTTTGCTCTCTAAACTGCCCTCCTTCGGATTCTATCCTTCTCTCTGTTCCTTTATCTCCAGTTTCCTTTCCTGCCGCTCTATCTCAGCTGTGGTAGACGGTCACTGTTCTTCCCCTAAACTTATCAACAGTGGTGTTCCACAGGGCTCTGTCCTATCAACCACTCTCATCCTGTCATTCATCAATGATCTTTTTTCCATAACAAACTGTACTATCCACTCATACGCATTATTCAACTTCTTTCAACAGAAGACCCTCTCAACAGGAATTACAAGACTCCAGACTGGAGGCTGCAGAACGCTTAACCTTAGACCTTGCTATCATTTCCGATTGGGGTAAAAGGATCCTTGTGTCCTCCAATGCCTCAAAAACCCATTTTCTCCACCTATCCACTCGACACAATCTTCCAAACACCTATCCCCTATTCTTCGACAACACCCAGCTGTCACCTTCTTCAACACTAAATATCCTCGGTCTATCCTTAGCCAAAATCTCCAGTGGAAACTTCACATCTCATCTCTTACTAAATCAGCTTCCTCGAGGTTGGGGGTTCTGTATCGTATCCGCCAGTTCTTCTTCCCCGCACAGATGTTTTCCATATAGAGGAGCCTTGTCCGCCCTCGTATGGAGTATACATCTCACGTGTGGGGGGCTTCACTCACACAGCTCTCTTGGACAGAGTGGAGTCTAAGGCTCTTCGTCTCATTAGCTTTCCTCCTCTTACTAATAGTCTTCTACCTCTTAAATTTCGCCGCCATGTTGCCTCTCTTTCTATCTTTTATCGATATTTTCATGCTGACTGCTCTTCTGAACTTGCTAACTGCATGCCTCCCCCACTCCCGCGGCCTCGCCACACACGACTTTCTACTCAAGCTTATCCCTATACTATCCAAACCCCTTATGCAAGAGTTAACCAGCATCTTCACTCTTTCATCCATTACGCTGGTAAACTCTACAACAATCTTCATTCATCTGTATTTCCTCCTGCCTACGACTTGAACTCTTTCAAGAGGAGGGTATCAGGACACCTCTCCTCCCGAAATTGACTTCTCTTTCGGCCACCTCTTTTAATTCTTTTTAGGAACAGCGAGTAGCGGGCTTTTTTATTATTGTTTCCTTTTTTGTGCCCTTGAGCTGTCTCCTTTGTTGTAAAAAAATATATATATTCATAAATGTAAGAAGGCAAACAGGTATTCGAACATGGAAAATAGGAAAAGACACGAAAAAAACACTAATAAAATAGGCAAACAGGTACATAAACAAGAATTAACACGAAACACGATCAAACAGACGAAAAAATATGGAAAAAAATACTGGAAAAACTGAAAAAAATGACATTTATGAAAAAAAAACATGCAATGAATTACACAAACACAGAATGGAAAAAAATAGGAACACATGCATAAAAACAAACACACACACACACACACACACACACACACACACACCCGGAGGAGGTACGAAGACACCTATCGAACGGGCGTGAGCTACTCCCGGTGAGGATATATGGGAAGCGAGGAGGGTGATGAAGCCCTTCAAAGACCCTTCCCATGTCCTCACTAACCGTTCCTTTGTCTCATCAACACCAGAGAGCAGTTCAGCATGCTCTCTAAAGACAGTTCCTCTCTCTTTCTACACCATACTACGTTCACACAACACACACACCTTTTCCCAAAATTCAAAAATCAAAATGGTGAAAAACAACACTGCCTCGGAGTCCCCGCCTGGGGGGGGGGGGGACCATAAATTCCCCCAGGGAGGACTCCCCTTCTGGCTGCCGACTTGAGAGGTGTCCTGATAACTCCTCGAACCTCCTCCTTATCAATTTCTACAACATTCGTGGTCTTCGTTCTAATTTTCATTCTCTGGAACACCATCTCTCCTCCTCTATACCTCATCTTCTCTTCCTCACCGAAACACAGGTTTCTGAGGCTACTGACAGCAACTTCTACTCTGTTCCCTCCTACTATCTCTATCCTAAATTTCAATCCAAAGTTGGATGTTGCGTCTACGTGCGCAATGACATCACTTGCTCTCGTGCCCACAACCTTGACTCTTCTGAATTTTCTACCATCTGGCTAAGACTTCATTGTCATTCTATTACTAAATACATCTGTGCTGTTTATTTCTTACCTAACTCTACTAACTATGTAAAATTCTTTGATTATTTGAATTCTAAAGTGGAGCACATCTTGACTCACTCTCCCTTCGCTGAAATCTCCATCTTGGGAGATTTCAATGTTCACCACTTTCACTGACCAGCCTGGTGAACAAGCCTACAACGTTGCTCTCCTCAACGACCTAGAGCAGTTGGTTCAGCACCCTACACGTATTCCCGACCGTCTTGGAGACAGGCCCAACATTCTAGACCTCTTCCTTACCTCTAATCCTTCTGCTTACTCTGTCAAACTGTTCTCTCTGTTGGGCTCCTCCGATCATAACTTTATTTCTGTTTCCTGTCCTATCGCTCCTGTACATCCTCTGGACCCATCGAAGAGGCGATGCTTCTGGCATTTTGCTTCAGCTCGGTGGGACGACCTGAGGATGTACTCCAATTTCCCGTGGAATGATTACTGCTTCCAGAGAGAGACCTCTGTGTGCCCAGCGCATCTCTGAGGTGATTGTCTCTGGAATGGAGGCATACATTCCAAGTTCTTTCTCTACTCCTCATGCTAAAAAGCCTTGGTTTAATCATGCTTGTTCTCGTGCTATTAAAGATAGAGGCAGCTCACATAAGGTTCCAGAGCCTTCGAACTCCCGCTAACTATGACCTTTACATTTCAGCCCGGAATCGTGCCAAATCTATTCTCCGACTTACCAAAACTACTTTTATCAACAGAAAATGTCAACACCTTGCTTCTTCTAATTCTTCCCGTGACCTCTGGCATCTAGCCAAAAACATCTCCTCCAATTTCACTTCTTCCCTTTTCCTCCTCTTAACCTTAACCTGACGCACTGCCGTCTCATCTGTCTCTAAGGCTGAACTCTACGCTCAAACTTTCTGTAAGAACTCCACCTTGGACGATTCTGGGCATATTCCTCCTATTCATCCACCCTCTGACTCCTTTATGCCTGTTATTAAGATTCTTCGAAGTGATGTTTTCTATGCCCTCTCTGGCCTCAACTCTCAGAAGGCTTATGGACCTGATGGAATTCCTCCTGTTGTCCTTAAAAACTGTGCTTCCGTGCTGACACCCTGCCTGGTCAAAGTATTTCGTCTCTGCCTATCAACATCTACCTTTCCTTCCTGCTGGAAGTGTGCCTTTGTACAGCCTGTGCCTAAGAAGGGTGACCATTCCAATCCCTCAAACTACCGCCCTATAGCTTTACTTTCCTGTCTATCTAAAGCTTTTGAATCAATCCTTAACCGGAAGATTCAAAAGCACTTTTCCACTTCTAACCTTTTATCTGATCGCCAGTATGGGTTCCGCAAGGGGCGTTCTACTGGCGTTCTTCTTGCTCTCTTAACTGACTCTTGGTCATCCTCTCTTAGCCGTTTCGGTGAAACTTTCTCTGTTGCGCTAGATATATCGAAAGCCTTCAATAGAGTCTGGCACAAGTCTTTGCTTTCTAAATTGCCCTCTTTCGAATTCTATCCCTCTCTCTGTTCCTTTATCTCCAGTTTCCTTTCCGGCCGTTCTATCTCTGCGGTGGTAGACGGTCAATGTTCTTCCCCTAAATCTATCAACAGTGGTGTTCCACAGGGCTCTGTCCTATCACCCACTCTCTTCCTGTTATTCATCAATGATCTTCTTTCCATAACAAACTGTCCTGTCCACTCATACGCCGACTACTCCACTCTGCATTATTCAGCTTCTTTCAATAGAAGATCCTCTCAACAGGAAGTACACGACTCCAGACTGGAGGCTGCAGAACGCTTAACCTCAGACCTTGCTATCATTTCCGATTGGGGCAGAAGGAACCGTGTGTCCTTCAATGCCTCAAAAACTTAATTTCTCCACCTATCAACTCGACACAATCCTCCAAACACCTATCCCCTGTTCTTCGCCAACACTCAGTTATCACCACCTTCAACACTAAATATCCTCGGTCTATCCTTTACCCAAAATCTCAACTGGAAACTTCACATCTCATCTCTCGCTAAATCATATACAGGGGCCTTGTCCGCCCTCGTATATGGAGTATGCATTTCACGTGGGGGGGGGCTCCACTCACACAGCTCTTCTGGACAGAGTGGAGTCTAAGGCTCTTCGTCTCATCAGCTCTCCTCCTACTGATAGTCTTCTACCTCTTAAATTCCGTCGCGATGTTGCCTCTCTTTCTATCTTCTGTCGATATTTCCACGCTGACTGCTCTTCTGAACTTGCTAACTGCATGCCTCCCCCCCTCCCGCGGCCCCGCTGCACACGACTTTCTACTCATGCTCATCCCTATACTGTCCAAACCCCTTATGCAAGAGTTAACCAGCATCTTCACTATTTCATCCCTCACGCTGGTACACTCTGGAACAATCTTCCTTCATCTGTATTTCCTCCTGCCTACGACTTGAACTTTTTCAAGAGAAGGGTATCAGGACACCTCTCCTCCCGAAATTGACCTCTCTTTCGGCCACCTCTTTGGATTCTTTTTTAGGAGCAGCGAGTAGCGGGCTTTTTTATTATTGTTTCCTTTTTTTGTGCCCTTGAGCTGCCTCCTTTGTTGTAAACACACACACACACACACACACACACACACACACACACACACACACACACACACACACACACACACTAAAAAAAGAAAGATAAAACCACAAAGTGAAATGCAGGAGCCTGACTAAATATGACAATTAAAAAACACCGCCCCAGAAACATGAGAGGATTGAAAGATGAACTTGAATTTTTTTTTGTTTTATAAATCAAGCCACGATAATTAATAGAAGAATATGAATTACCCCAAAAATACTTGCAGCTGAATAAGAGAGAAAAGTATCATATTAGAGGAGGAGGATGATGAAGATGATGATGATGATGAGTAGGAGGAGGAGGAGGAGAAAGAGGAGGAGGAAGTGACGGTGGAAGAACGAGAAGAGAAGGAAGAGGTGTGGTAGGAGAAAGAGAAGAAGGAAGCGGAGAAGTAAAAGGTGGTGTAGGAGGAAGTGGTGGTGGAGGAGGAGGAGGAGGAGGAGGAGGAGGAGGAGGAGAAGGAGGGGGTGGAGGAGGAGGAAGAGGAGGAGGAGGAGGAGGAGGAGGAGGAGGAGGAACACAAAGATACACAAAGGGAGAACAAACAACAGCAGACCTGCTGGTCCTTACGAGGCTGTTTGTGACAAGCTACACTAACTAATCAAAGGTGGAAGATGAAGGACAGCAAAGGCGAAGGCTCCTGGCCCCCCCCCATCCCTCCAGCCAAAGCTGGCAGGAAAGGAAAAAGAACCATGCAGCATGGAAAAACTGCATGGAAATTATGTAGGAAAGAGGATAGAACTACCATTACTGCTACCACTAACCGGGCGATAACAGCGGACAAGGACACCAGTATTCGAAAGAGCTTAGCGTTATTACGACAATGAGTAATATCTTAGTTGCCGGTTGGATTCAAAATACTTGTCTAATCTATTCTTGAAGGCCGTAACTGTTGTACTATCAACGACATCACAGGGTAGAGAAATCCAAACATTAACTGCTCGATTGAAGAAGTGTTTAGCTTCGTGCGACGAGAATCTTTTACCACTTATCTTCAAATTGTGATTTCTTCTTGTTCTATTTGATCGATCAATTGTAATCTTCCGCATTAATAGCACTGAATCCTTTAAACACTTTAAACACTTCTATTAGATCGCCTCGCATTTTTCGTTTTGATAGGCTGAATAAATTTACTTCTTTAAACCTCTGTTCATATGATAAATTTCTCAATCTAGGAATCATCTTTGTTACTCTTCGTTGAACACGTTCCAACTTTTCTATGTCTTTTCTGTAATAGGGAGACCAAAACTGTACACAGTACTCTAGATGGGGTCGAACCAACGAATTATACAGTTTTAATATTACTTTTGCCGATTTATTATTAAAGACTCGTCCGATGAAGCCAACCAATTTGTTTGCAGTTTTAACTACCTCTGAACAATGGTGGCCGGGCTTTAAATCACTTGATATAGTGATTCCAAGATCTTTTTCTTTACTTACTGCAGAGAGTTGTTTGCCATTCATTACGTACCGAACGCGATTGTTATTTTTTCCGATGTGTAACACTTTACATCTGTCAACGTTAAATTTCATGTGCCATTGATTGGCCCAACGTGCAAGTCGATCTAGATCTGATTGTAAAGCTTCTTCGTCGAGTTTCGCAGTTACTTTACTAGCAATTTTTGTGTCATCAGCAAATTTTGATATTTTGCAAGTGAACCCATCATCGATATCATTAACATAAATTAAGAAGAGCATGGGGCCAAACACTGATCCTTGAGGTACGCCGCTTCTGACATCGAGCCAGTTAGATGTAACACCGTTTAGAACTACTCTTTATTTCCGCTCAGAGAGCCAGTCCACAAGCCAATTGTGAATGTTACCCTAGATACCGTGCGCCAATAGTTTGCTGAGCAATCGTTGGTGGGGGATCTTATCAAATGCCTTATGAAAATCCAGATATATGATATCTACTGATCTGCTTTCATCGAACACCTCAAAAATATAATGAAAAAAATCAAGTTAGTTAGTTAAACACGAACGTTTACTACGGAAGCCATGTTGCGAATTATTTATTATTTTATTTTCTTCGAAGAATTTCACCATATTGTCGCGAATGATAGTCTCAATTAACTTACAAGCAATCGATGTCAGGCTAATTGGTCGATAGTTTCCTGGATGAGACTTGTCCCCCTTTTTGAAAATTGGTGTGACATATGCTAGTTTCCAATCCGACGGAACTTTTCCAGCTGTTAAAGATTTATTGAATATGATGGAGAGCGGACAAAGTGAACTCTTCCACAGGGACGGAAAACACCTGTCTCCCATCGGGGAAGCCAGATTCGGAAGGCTCCTAAACGACGCAGTACGTGACACCCGATCAAAAAACGACCCTCAGCCACGCCCCTCCACCCCGCCCGTGTAAATAGACGCCATGCATCGCAACAAACTCGTAACCGTGATTCCGCAAGTACCACCACCTCTATTAACAAGCCTCTAGATAACTTAAAAATCCTTAGTTTCAATGCGCGTAGCATAAAAAACAAGTTTGATTAGCTGAGATGTTTTGCTCTAACAGAAAATATTGACATAATTGCTATAACCGAAACATTTATCGACACCACATATATTGATTAAAGTCCCGAATACAACATAGATGGCTACAGACTCTTCAACAAAGATCGTGTATACCGTAGAGCCGGTGGCGTCGCCCTTTTTGTCAAAAGCTATTTGCAACCCACTGACAAAACACCAAGAGACAGTAACGTTGAACATTTGTGCGTGCGAGTAAACATTGCAAAAGTCAATTTAAATATATCTGTCACCTACAGACATCCCGGGCAATCACTCGATGACGATCTTGAAATGTACAGTGTTTTAAGGGAGTCAATAACAACGACTCACTGATATTAGGAGACTTTAACCTCCCCCATATCGACTGGGCGACACTGTCAGGTACAGAAGGCGAGCCACATAAGACCTCTTCTATTTAGAACACTGATCAGCTCTGGATCATTGGCCCGGATCTGAATCTGATCTGGATTCGCTCTGGGTAAATAGAACGCCTCTGGAAGAGCGACAGATCAAAACAAAGCGTGCGCGCACACGCACACACACACACATACAATGGTAGGGCAGGGTCCGTGCATACCGCAACTATTTCAAGCTTTCTTTGACCGGAGGAAAGATAGAAGAACCCAAGACAGTGACGAGGACGTTCTACCGGCAATCCTTGGCTGGACTGTGGGCTCTTGCTCTTGTTCTTGCTGTACTAGTGACCCGTTGGAGAGTCCCGTTGGTCTTGGTCTTAGCTACAACCTACCTCGGGGTCTGGATCAGGCAGATCAGGATCAGGATCCACCAGATCACGAGAATCCAGATCTCGGTGGTAAATAGAACACGGGTTCTCTGGCCAGATCAGTGATCTAAAACGGATTCTTGTAAATAGAAGAGGTCTATAGAATGATCGAATTTTTAGAAGAAAATTATGTAAGCCAAATGGTTTCTGAACCAACTCGACAAAAAAACATACTCGACTTTGTTATAACTACCCAAGATGACCTGGTCAGTAATGTCACGGTAGGAGAACACCTCGGTTCTTGCGATCATAAATTAGTCCGCGTCGACATTAGAGCTCAAACATCAGTGACGGAAAATAAAGCAAAGGTGCCCAATTTCAAAAGAGCTAACTTCGTAGAAATCCGACAAAAACTAACAGAAATACAACTATCAGATGACGGCAATGTAGAGGAAGCCTGGCTAAGCTTTAAAAATCATTTACTCACTCAAAAGAACACATTCGTCCCCTTGTGCGAGAAGCGAAATAACACTAATAAAAGCCCACCTTGGTTTAATAGCGAAATTAAACACTCAGTCAAGGAGAGAAAATTGTCTTACAGGTTAAAGAAAGAACAAAGCACGCCCGAAAACATTAGACTTTATAACGATGCCAGGCGACGAGTAAAAATATTAGTATGTCAGGCACAGCGTAGATATGAAGAAAATATTGCAGCCAACTGTAAAAATAATCCAAAATCCTTCTTCAGTTACATAAACAACAGAAAGGCGATCAGAAGTGGATTTGGACCTTTAACAAACAGCGACGGTGCACTAGTGACTGACAGCCAACACATTGCAAACCTCTTAAACAGTTACTTTTCCTCGGTGTTTAATACTAACAATCTTCCTCCCACTACCACCAACACCAGTATTAATGTAAATCTCGAGCATGCATTGCCTAATTTTGAAATAACAACCGATGAAGTCCTTAAAGCTCTCCAATCACTTAAAACAAATAAAAGTCCCGGACCCGATAAAGTATATCCTATACTGCTTAAAGAAACAAAGAGCGAAATAGTCTCCTCCCTCACAACCGTATTCAATATGTCCTTGCGACAAGGCATCGTCCCTTCGGATTGGAAAAAGGCTAAAGTGACACCGATTTTTAAGAAAGGAGACCAAAAAATACCAGGTAATTACAGGCCCATTAGTCTAACTTCAGTTGTAGGTAAGCTACTTGAGAGCATAATTAGAGACAAAATTGTGAGTTACCTTGAAAGGCACTCATTAATTGGGGATTCACAACATGGCTTCCGTAACAAAAGATCCTGCCTATCAAACCTATTGACCTTTTATAACGATCTCTTCTCAGTTTATGACGTAACCAAATCATTGGACGTAGTCTATCTTGATTTCCAGAAAGCGTTTGATAAAGTCCCACATCATAAATTACTTTATAAATTAAAGCAAATAGGTATTGACGGTCAAGTAAACCAATGGATCGCGAATTGATTGAGCAACAGACAAAAAAGAGTGGTGATCGATGGATTTAACTCAAGAGTGGGCGCCGGTCACTAGCGGCGTCCCTCAGGGCTCGGTATCTTGGCCCAGTGCTCTTCATTATTTACATCAACGATGTGGATGTTGGACTCAATAATCGCATTAGTAAATTTGTAGACGACACAAAGATTGGTAACTCGGTTCTCACTGACGAAGACAGGCAAAGCCTCCAAGAGGATTTGCACAAAATTTCAGCTTGGTCGGATAGATGGGAGATGCCCGTTAATGTAGACAAGTGCCAAGTCCTTCAAGCTGGAACAAGAAATAAGAAGTTCGATTACGAGATGGGCGGCGTTAAACTCACAAGCGTTCAATGCGTTAAGGACCTGGGGGGCAAAATCGCGTCAAACCTCAAATTCTCACATCAGTGTATTGACGCAGCAAATAAAGCGAACAGAATGTTGGGCTTCATGAAAAGAAACTTTTTATTCAAGAATAAAGATGTAATACCTCCGCTCTACAATAGTTTAGTCAGACCCCACTTGGAATATGCGGTACAGTTTTGGTCTCCCCACCATGCAAAGGACATTGCTAAATTAGAAGGTGTTCAGCGTCGAGCAACAAAAATTATCCCTTCCTTGCGCAACAAATCTTACGAAGAAAGGCTTTCCACTCTTAACATGTTCTCTTTGAGAAACGTCGCCTACGAGGTAAACTGATCGAATGTTTTAAAATACTTAATGGTTTCACGAATGTAGAGAGAACAAAATTGTTTATGATCGATGACACTCTGCGAACGAGGAACAATGGCATAAAACTCAAATATAGACAAGTAAATTCAGACTGCACCAAACTTTTCTTCACCAACGTTGTAGTGCGAGAATGGAATATGCTCCCACCTTCAGTGGTCCAGTGTAACACGATTGACTCCTTTAAAAACAAGCTCGACCGACACTTCCTTGAACTTATTAATAACTAAAGTAGAAATGGAACGTTTTGGAGCCATCTGATTAATGTAGAATCACTTAGGTTTAAGGACAGACCACCAAGTCTGGACCATGGGGTCTGTGTGGTCTGGTTTTCTTTGTAGATCTCTCTCTCTCTCTCTCTCTCTCTCTCTCTCTCTCTCTCTCTCTCTCTCTCTCTCTCTCTCTCTCTCTCTCTGCTCATTCACACCCGACCTCTGCTCATTCACACCCGACCTCTGCTGAGAGAAGGTCGTGACCTCACCCCGCTGCGCTCCACAACATCGCTAGCCCTGTGTTTACGTCGTACTCTTGGGATTGCGTTTGCTTTCACGTGCGTTTGTGTGTTCTCGCTTGTGGACCCTGTGTGTTGCCTGTGATTTCCCGACACGTGTTTGGTGTGTGTTCGCTTGTGGTCTCTGCCTGTGGTTGCCTCTGTGATTTGTGTTTCCGGTGTTTTTGCGTGTGATCTGGCTGTTTCCGGGTGTTCTGCGTGGGTTTCAGAGTGATTCAAGTGTGTTGTGTTTCCGGTGTTTTTGCGTGTGATTTGGCTGCTTCTAAGTGTACTGCGTGGGTTTCAGAGTGTTTTGAGTGTGCTGTTTTGTTTCCGGTATTTTTGCGTGTGATTTGGCTGTTTTTCGAGTGTTCTGCGTTTCGAGTGTGTTGTGTTTCCAGTGCTTTTGCGTGTGATTTGGCTGTTTATAGTGCTCTGCGTGGGTTTCAGAGTGTTTTGAGTGTGCTGTTGTATTTCCGGTGTTTTTGCGAGTGACTTGAGGGTGTTTAGTCGTGCTTGTGCTTGGGTTTCTGAGTGTTTCGTGTGTCCCGAGGGGGACTTTGTGTTCCCGAGTGTCTCACGCGTGATTTGGGTGTGTCGACAACCCACCCTTTGAATTCCCTGAGGATTCAATCTGCTCCTCCTCACTACACCCTCTTTAAATCCCCTTGAGGATTAACACTTCCTACACCCCTTTCCCTCACCTCACCTAAGCCCCCCCCACCCTCGCTCACCTCACATCCCTTTTGCTCCTCCTCATCCCCTAGAGGATTAGCCCTTCCTACTCCTCCCTCACCTCCACATATTTCTAAGCCCTCCCCCCCTCACTTACCTTACCTCACATCCTATTTACCCATCCCTTCACCCACCTTACCTCGCCTCTTTCTTAACCTTTCTTATTCTCACACACCTCACTCACCTCACATCCCTTCCTACTCCTCTCTCCCACTTACCTCCTTTCCCAAACTCCCTCTCACTCATCTCACCTATTTCCTAATCCTCCTTGATCTCACACACCTCACTCACCGCCTCCCTTTCCCCCTCTTTACTCACCTCGCATCCCTTCCTACTCCTCCTCTCTCCCACCTCACCTATTTCCTAACCCTCCTTGATCTCACACACCTCACTCACCGCCTCTCTTTCCCCCTCTTTACTCACCTCACATCTCTTCCTACTCCTCCTCTCTCCCACCTCACCTATTTCCTAACCCTCCTTGATCTCACACACCTCTCTTTCCCCCTCTTTACTCACCTCACATCCCTTCCTACTCCTCCTCTCTCCCACCTCACCTATTTCCTAACCCTCCTTGATCTCACACACCTCTCTTTCCCCCTCTTTACTCACCTCACATCCCTTCCTACTCCTCCTCTCTCTCACTTTTCCTCCATTACTAAACTACCTCTCACACACCTCACCCCCTTTCCTAATCCCCTTCACTCTGTGTTTTTATCTCTTTCATTTCAGCTAAGATGGCGCCTAAGAAGTGCAGTACTTGTAACGGTAGCTTCTCAGCTCACTTTTTTACAGGGCGTTCTGCTGTCTGTCGACTGTGTCTCTCCAGGCAGCATCTCGAGACAAGACTGCAGGAGCAGGAAGAGAAGATGGAAGAAGGCCAGAATAAAATAATAGAGCTTTCTCTCACCAGGCAACATCTCGAGACAAGACTGCAGGAGCAAGAAGAGAAGATGGAAGCAGGTCAGAATAAAATAATACAGCTTTCTCGCACTGTTGCCTCCTTGCAGGAAGTCATCCAGGCTAACGTTGCTGTGGTGCCAAACCCTTCTCCAACCGCCCCCTTGCCCTCAGCGGTACCGTCGACACCAGCGGACAACACCACGCAACGGGAGGATGCTAGTGGCACCGACCATGATGGCTTCACCGTCGTGAATGGAGGAGCCAAACCAGCCAGACAAGCGATTTATCCTGTTCATTGCTTCAACAGGTTTGCCATTCTGGAGGAGGAGGACGAGCAGGAGAGCACCTTCCTGGTGGGTGACTCCATGATTCGCCAGCAGGTCGTTGAGTTCTGCGGCAGAGTTCCTCGTCGAAGACGGAACTATTGCTATCCTGGTGCTGGGATCGACGACATAACTGCTGCTCTTGAGGAGATCTCCCCCCAGGCTACTAATGATTCACTGTTTGTTATTCACACAGGTACGAACGACGTCACCACGACCCGGTCTGAGGAACTCCTGGAGAAGTACCGTAGGCTCATCCAGCAGTATAAGACTAAATCCCATAACATTTTGATTTCAGGAGTTCTACCACGGACTTGGGCGGAGAGCGACTTTTTCAGTAAGGCCTTCAGCCTAAACAACCGCTTACAGACTCTTTGTAGGGAGCTTGACGTGGAGTTCCTAAACGCATGGGACAATTTCTAAGGACAAAATGAGCTCTTCCACAGGGACGGATTGCACCTTTCTCCCATCGGGGCAGCCAGACTCGGAAGGCTCCTCAACGAAGCAGTGCGTGTCATCCGAGCAAAAAACGAGTCACGGCCACGTCCCTCCACCCCGCCCGTGTAAATAGACGCCGTGCATCGCAACAAACCCGTAACCGTGATCCCGCAAGTACCACCACCTCTATTACCAAGCCTCTAGATAACTTAAAAATCCTTAGTTTCAATGCGCGTAGCCTAAGAAACAAATCTGATGAACTGAGATGTCTTGCTTTTACAGAAAATTTTGACACAATTGCTATAACCGAAACATTTATCGACACCACAAATATTGATTTAAGTTCCAAATACAACATAGATGGCTACAGACTCTTCAACAAAGATCGTGTAAACCGTAGAGGCGGTGGCGTCGCCCTTTATGTCAAAAGCTATTTGCAACCCACTGACAAAACACCGGGAAACAGTAACGTTGAACATTTGTGCGTGCGAGTAAACATTGCAAAAGTCAATTTAAATATATCTGTCACCTACAGACCTCCCGGGCAATCACTCGATGACGACCTTGAAATGTACAGCGTCTTAAGGCAGTCACTTAATAACAGCGACTCACTGATATTAGGAGACTTTAACCTCCCCCATATCGACTGGGCGACACTGTCAGGTACAGAAGGCGAGTCACATAGAATGATCGATTTTCTAGAAGAAAATTATCTAAACCAAATGGTTTCTGAGCCAACTCGTCAAAATAATATACTCGACCTTGTTATAACGACCCAAGATAACCTAGTCAGTAGTGTCACGGTAGGAGAACACCTCGGTTCTTGCGATCATAAATTAGTGCGAGTCGACATTAAAGCTCAATCATCAGTGACTGAAAATAAAGTAAAGGTGCCCAATTTCAAAAGAGCTAACTTCGTAGAAATCCGACAAAAACTAACAGAAATACAACTATCAGATGACGGCAACGTAGAGGAAGCCTGGCTAAGCCTTAAAAATCACTTACTCACTCAAAAGAACACATTCGTCCCCTTGTGCGAGAAGCGAATTAACACTAATAAAAGCCCACCGTGGTTTAATAGCGAAATTAAACAATCAGTCAGTGAGAGAAAATTGTTTTACAGGTTAAAGAAAGAACAAAGCACGCCCGAAAACATTAGACTTTATAATGATGCCAGGCGACGAGTAAAAAGACTAGTAGGTCAGGCAAAGCGTAGATATGAAGAAAATATTGCAGCCAACTGTAAAAATAATCCGGAATCTTTCTTCAGTTACATAAACAACAGAAAGGCGATCAAAAGTGGTATTGGACCTTTAACAAACAGCGACGGTGCACTAGTGACTGACAGCCAACACATTGCAAACCTCTTAAACAATTACTTTTCCTCGGTGTTTAATACTAACAGTCTTCCTCTCGCTACCACCAACACCAGTACTATTGTAAATCTCGAGCATGCATTGCCTAATTTTGAAATAACAACCGATGAAGTCCTTAAAGCTCTCCATTCACTTAAAACAAATAAAAGTCCTGGACCTGACAAAGTATATCCAACTCTGCTGAAAGAAACAAAGGGCGAAATACTCTCCTCCCTCACAACCGTATTCAATATGTCCTTGCGACAAGGCATCGTCCCTTCAGATTGGAAAAAGGCTAACGTGACACCGATTTTCAAGAAAGGAGATAAAAAAGTACCAGGTAATTACAGGCCCATTAGTCTAACTTCGGTTGTAGGTAAGCTACTTGAGGGCATAATTAGAGACAAAATTGTGAGTTACCTTGAAAGCCACTCATTGATTGGGGACTCACAACATGGCTTCCGAAACAAAAGATCCTGCCTATCAAACCTTTTAACCTTTTATAACGACCTCTTCACTGTTTATGACGTAACCAAATCACTGGACGTAGTCTATCTTGATTTCCAGAAAGCGTTTGATAAAGTCCCGCATCATAAATTACTTTACAAATTAAAGCAAATAGGTATTGACGGTCAAGTAAACCAATGGATCGCGAATTGGTTGAGCAACAGACAACAAAGAGTAGTGATTGACGGATTTAACTCAGAGTGGGCGCCTGTCACTAGTGGCGTCCCTCAGGGCTCGGTCCTTGGCCCAGTGCTCTTCATTATTTACATCAACGACGTGGATGTTGGACTCAATAACCGCATTAGTAAATTTGCAGATGACACAAAGATTGGTAACTCGGTTCTCACTGACGAAGACAGGCAAAGCCTCCAAGAGGATTTGCACAAAATTTCAGCTTGGTCGGATAGATGGGAGATGCCCTTTAACGTAGACAAGTGTCAGGTCCTTCAAGTTGGAACGGGGAATAAGAAGTTCGAATACGAAATGCGCGGCGTTAAACTCAAAAGCGTTCAATGCGTCAAAGACTTGGGGGTCAAAATCGCGTCAAACCTCAAATTCTCACAGCAATGCATCGATGCAGCAAATAAAGCGAACAGAATGTTGGGCTTCATTAAAAGAAACTTTGTATTCAAGAATAAAGATGTAATACTCCCGCTCTACAACAGTTTAGTCAGACTCCACTTGGAATATGCGGTACAGTTTTGGTCCCCCCACCATGCAAAGGATATTGCTAAATTAGAAGGTGTTCAGCGTCGGGCAACGAAAATGATCCCTTCCTTGCGCAACAAATCCTACGAAGCAAGGCTTTCTACCCTTAACATGTTCTCTCTTGAGAAACGTCGCCTCCGAGGAAAACTGATCGAATGTTTTAAAATACTTAATGGTTTCACGAATGTAGACAGATCAACATTGTTTATGATCGATGACACTCTGCGCACGAGGAACAATGGCGTAAAACTCAGATGTAGACAAGTAAATTCAGACTGCACCAATTTTTCTTCACCAACGTTGTAGTGCGAGAATGGAATAAGCTTCCACCATCAGTGGTCCATTGTAACACGATTGACTCCTTCAAAAATAAGCTCGACCGTCACTTCCTTCAACTTAATATCAACTAGAGTAGAAATGCAACGTTTTGGAGTCTTCTGATTAATGTAAAATCACTTAGGTTTAAGGACAGACCACCAAGTCTGGACCATGGGGTCTGTGTGGTCTGATTTTCTATGTAAATCTATGTAAATCTCTCTCTCTCTCTCTCTCTCTCTCTCTCTCTCTCTCTCTCTCTCTCTCTCTCTCTCTCTCTCTCTCTCTGTGTTGGCATCAGCTTTCGACTTGTCATCAGGTTCTCCAAATCCGCGAATATTTGAGAATATAAGTCTACGGATATAACAGGCAGCCTTTCAGTTGTTATTGGCAAATACAACAAAAATATAGTCATTAAGCTTGTATAGAGAGAATTTGGAATGCACGGTGCAGCTTTACCCTTTTGACCATTATCTTTATACTTTCAATTATTTCTTATGAGGTTGATGAAGTGAATAATACTTAAAACGATATTGCTTTGGAGGTTGACGATGCTGAACTTCACAAAACACCGTATCCAAAAAGAAAATGAGTCCTTCTCAAAATACAATCCAAATTACAATCACGAACTCGTTCTTTGGTACTTCCTAATGGAATATTCATTTTTTTCCATAACTTGTAAACGTGTTCGTGGTTTGTGTTGTTACAGCGGTGGCGGCGTTTATTTCTTTTTTCACCGCGACGATCACCCTCATCATCAGTTGACGTTGTTGTTGACGACCACTCACTTATCAATATTGTCACTAAAGAGTCGTATAATTCAGGACAATTCTAAAGTAGCTTCAGGTGGTGGTGGTGGTGACTTGGAGCATGTCAACTAAAGAATATCACAAGTTCTGTATTTTCTTCTTGAGGTAGTGGTGGTGGTGGTGGTGGTGGTGGTGGTGATATCGTTCTGGATGAGGAAGTGGTGGTGGTGGTGATGGTGTGGTGGTGGAGCACGCTAACTAAAGAATATCACAAGTTCTGGATTTTCTTCTTGAGGAAGTGGTGGTGGTGGTGATGGTGTGGTGGTGGAGCACGCTAACTAAAGAATATCACAAGTTCTGGATTTTCTTCTTGAGGTAGTGGTGGTGGTGGTGGTGGTGGTGGAGCACGCTAACTAAAGAATATCACAAGTTCTGGATTTTCTTCTTGAGGTAGTGGTGGTGGTGGTGGTGGTGGTGGTGGTGGTGGTGGTGGTGGAGCACGCTAACTAAAGAATATCACAAGTTCTGGATTTTCTTCTTGAGGAAGTGGTGGTGGTGGTGATGGTGTGGTGGTGGTGGTGGTGTGGTGGTGGTGGTGGTGGTGGAGCACGCTAACTAAAGAATATCACAAGTTCTGGATTTTCTTCTTGAGGTAGTGGTGGTGGTGGTGGTGGTGGTGGTGGAGCACGCTAACTAAAGAATATCACAAGTTCTGGATTTTCTTCTTGAGGTAGTGGTGGTGGTGGTGGTGGTGGTGGTGGTGGTGGAGCACGCTAACTAAAGAATATCACAAGTTCTGGATTTTCTTCTTGAGGTAGTGGTGGTGGTGGTGGTGGTGGTGGTGGTGGTGGAGCACGCTAACTAAAGAATATCAAAAGTTCTGGATTTCTTCTTGAGGTAGGGGGGGTGGTGGTGGTGGTGGTGGTGGTGGTGGAGCACGCTAACTAAAGAATATCACAAGTTCTGGATTTTCTTCTTGAGGTAGTGGTGGTGGTGGTGGTGGTGGTGGTGGTGGTGGTGGTGGTAAAGAATATCACAAGTTCTGGATTTTCTTCTTGAGGTAGTGGTGGTGGTGATGGTGGTGGTGGTGGTGGTGGTGGTGGAGCACGCTAACTAAAGAATATCACAAGTTCTGGATTTTCTTCTTGAGGTAGTGGTGGTGATGGCGTGGTGGTGGAGCACGCTAACTAAAGAATATCACAAGTTCTGGATTTTCTTCTTGAGGTAGTGGTGGTGGTGGTGGTGGTGGTGGTGGAGCACGCTAACTAAAGAATATCACAAGTTCTGGATTTTCTTCTTGAGGTAGTGGTGGTGGTGGTGGTGGTGGTGGAGCACGCTAACTAAAGAATATCACAAGTTCTGGATTTTCTTCTTGAGGTAGTGGTGGTGGTGGTGGTGGTGGTGGTGGTGGTGGTGGAGCACGCTAACTAAAGAATATCACAAGTTCTGGATTTTCTTCTTGAGGTAGTGGTGGTGGTGATGGTGTGGTGGTGGTGGTGGTGGTGGAGCACGCTAACTAAAGAATATCACAAGTTCTGGATTTTCTTCTTGAGGTAGTGGTGGTGGTGATGGTGTGGTGGTGGTGGTGGTGGTGGAGCACGCTAACTAAAGAATATCACAAGTTCTGGATTTTCTTCTTGAGGTAGTGGTGGTGGTGGTGGTGGTGGTGGTGGAGCACGCTAACTAAAGAATATCACAAGTTCTGGATTTTCTTCTTGAGGTAGTGGTGGTGGTGATGGTGTGGTGGTGGTGGTGGTGGTGGAGCACGCTAACTAAAGAATATCACAAGTTCTGGATTTTCTTCTTGAGGTAGTGGTGGTGGTGATGGTGTGTCATCTTCGAATGATTAAGTAACTGGCGGTGGTGCTGAAGGCTGCGAACAATATTCCTCATCTTTTGTTTGTACACCGACAAATTCGCCCACAAATCTCCTCCTATTCCACACAACTTTCAGATAACACGCCAGGAAAGTCATCACATTCACTAACATCTCCACGACAGTTGCCATTGACACGCTCACCACACAAGTTTAGAATACACTCCAAATGTAAGTTGGTGGTAGTGGATGTAGTGATGGTTGATGATAATATGGCGGTGCATTATGACGACTTAATTTGTGTTGTGTTGGTTTTAAGTTCCCTGTCGATGCCACCGTCATCTCTGTCGCCAACACTGAGGTCCATAATTGTTCTGTGACGATGCTAAATATCTTATTGTGGTGGTGGTGGTGGTGGTGGTGATTATGGTTGGTGCATGCGTGCTTAGTAAGCCAACCAGCCGCTACCCGTTACGATTTGAGGTGAGGCGGGACAGGACGGTATGGATCGGACGAGTCGACACAACCCACCCAGCATCTGGCGACGTTGAAACTCAAGTGTGTGAATACTAGACTTGGGGTGGTGGTGGTGGTGGTATTAGCCGTGCTGGTGGTCATGGTATTGTTGGGAGACATTATAGTGCACACACAGACACACGCACGCGCAAGTAGTTTAACGAGATTTGAGAAGAGATTATGATAATTCTAGTGTTGCGGCTGTGCTGTGGCGGATCTTAAACTCTAAGCCTAGAGGGCGAACTTCTAATCCACTACCTTCAATAGGTTCAACAGTTATTACTACTAACAGCAAACTGCCATCACCACCTAGTCTCCAGGCTGGGCAAGTTAAGACATATAAGACAATTCCTCAGTACATTGAACTTCCGCCGCCTCTCGTGTTTCACGCATTTCCTCAACAGCCGTTCCACGTAACGGAATGGAAACTCCGCCATTGGAAATCTAATAAAAATGCGATTCCCCGTCAGCGTACCCGGTGAAAGGTTTTCGGAAAATCCTCTGACCTGAAAGGCTTTGAAGCTTTTTAGTTAAATTTCGTGTTTTTCAACTGACAAAAAAAAGGGATTATTCAACGCTTGCCTTTTTCTAATATATCACCTACGAGATAATTCCTTCGTAGATCACGAAGAAGACTCTGGCATGTTAAATCTCTCTCTCTCTCTCTCTCTCTCTCTCTCTCTCTCTCTCTCTCTCTCTCTCTCTCTCTCTCTCTCTCTCTCTCTCTCTCTCTCTCTCTCTCTCTCTCTCTCTCTCTCTCTCTCTCTCTCTCTCTCTCTCTCTCTCTCTCTCTCTCTCTCTCTCTCTCTCTCTCTCTTTGTAACTGTTATTTATATATTTTTCATTATGCGATTTCGTATTCGAATGATTATCTCTCCCTCTCCCCTATGCTCTCTTTCTCCTCTCTTCTCTTTCTCCCTCTCACAGACACACTGAAACCCCCCCCCCCCACACACACACACACACACACAAACACACACACACTCGAGCCCTACACGTCAGCCTTTCTGTAGCTTACCCGCACACTGATACAATTATAATATGGACTTCAAAATCATGATAACAATATTGTGTACTCACGTTGGCGTCGTCCCACACAGCACAACTTACCTGAAAACAAACAAGAGAGAGATATAAGAGCAACACTCCATATGAAGAGGATCGAGTCAAATGAAAGCCAAAAATAAGTGAATAACTAATGAACTGGAGAAAAAAAGAGAAAAGGAAGAAAATAAAGGGAAAGGAAGACCATGTGAAGAAAACGTGGAAGATTTAATGGAGGACTAAAAGCAAATTATTAAATGAAGGAAAAAAAGACTTTGGAGGAAAGAAAGATAGAAAAACAGAAAGGAAAAGGGGAAGGAGGAACACGTAGAGGAAATATGGAAGATTTAGCGAAGGAGTGAATGACGAAAAAGAAACCAATTGCAATAAGGAATAGAAACAAACAATGAACGGACAAAAGAACTGGAAAGGAAAGTGGAAATAAATAAAGAAATATTGGAAGGAAGATCACATGGAGGAAGAAAAGTGGAAGGCTAAGAGGAAAAGAGAATGTAGGAAGAGGAATGAATTGAAATGAGAGATGGAAGTAAAAAAATAACGAAGGAAAGAAATGGAGGGAAAAGTGGAAAGGAAGAGAAGGTAAATGAAAGATAGATCATGTGGAGAAACGTTTGAAGAAGGTGTGTAAAAGTAAAAAGTAAAAATAAAATTGAAATGAGGACCAGAAGAAAGAATATATGAAGGAGGACAAAGAAAATAGTGGAAACAATGGGAAGGAAGAAAGAGGAAATGTTAGGCAATGCACGGGGAATGAGGAAGGTATAGAGAGGCAGGAAGGAGGAAGGAAGGGAAGGAGGGAGGGAAAACGGAAATAATAAAGACCATATGATAGTAGAATAGTGAATGCTTACAAGGAGGGTTAAGAGTAGAGAAGGGAGGAAGGGAGGAAGGGAGGAAGGGAAGGTGTAAGTAACGAAAAGCCAGATAATAGCACAATCGTGAGTGTGTATCAGAAGGTTTAGAAAAGAGAGAGGGGGAGGCAGGAAGGAAGAGGAAGGAGGAAAATAGCAAAGGGTCACATGATAATACAAAGGTTAGTGTTGATCGGAAGGTTTGGAAAAAGAGAGAGGTGGGAGGAAGAGAGGGAAGGAGGGAAGGAGAAGCGAAGAGAGAAATATCACACAATCATAATAGTTCAAGTGAGTGTTTATTAAACGGTTTAGAAATAGAGAGTGGGAGGAAGGAAGGGAGGGAGGGAGGTAAGCAGGGAAAGAGAAATAACATAAATCACATATTTAAAAAAAAAGTGTGATTATCAGAATGCTTGGAAATAGAAAAGGGGGAGGGGGAGGAAGACAGGAAGGGAGGGAAAAGAGCGAAATAGCAAAGTGTTATAATGATAATACTAAAGTAAGTGTTTATCAGGTCTATAAAGAGGGAGGGATAAAGGAACCGAGCGAGGGGAGGAAGAGGAAAGAGGAAAACAACAGAGGATAACATGATCATACCGAAAAGAGTTTATCAGAATGTTTACAATGAGAGAGAGAGAGAGAGAGAGAGAGAGAGAGAGAGAGAGAGAGAGAGAAAACTAAGGGCGGGAAGAAGTATAAACAAATAAACGATACAGAAGAGTGTATCAGAGAGCTTAGACAAAGAGAGAGCGGGAGAGAGAGAGATAGAGACAAAAAGAAAGGAAAAGAGGGAGGAAATATGTAACAAAGGCTAACATGATAACACATAAGAGTGTATATAGAGTGCAGCTAACGTCCACACCTGACATCAGACATACATTTGTACAGGCAGAGACAGATCGTATATAGCAGAGCCCGGCGCACGCACTCACCCGCGGCTCCTAGCCCCGTGCTGAGCGTGACGGCGCCGGCAAACAGATCAAAATATCCATCATGATAAAATGCAATAACGTCTGTTTATGTCAATATTGGGGCGGCAGCAACGACAATAACTAGAACTAGAACTATACTATACTATTTTTACTACTAATATCATACCAATTCTCTCTCTCTCTCTCTCTCTCTCTCTCTCTCTCTCTCTCTCTCTCTCTCTTACCAACACTAAAATTACATTAAGAAACACAACACCAACAATATAAATAACAAATAACAATGAGCTGATAAAAGTAACGCAAACCACACAAAACAAACGCAATACAGTACAAGCAAACGACACAATACAATACAAACAATAAAATCGACGGGGACAACAGCGACAACTTAAACCACAAAAGCAATAATAATAATAATAATGATAATAATAACAATGGGTTCCCATGAGTGTTTTTTTTAGCTTCATGGTACAGGAGGAAGGCCGTTTGTGATGACCCTCATCACACTACCTTTGCAAATGTCAAAACTACTACGAGAACTTTGTCAAATATGTTTGCTTACGCGCTGAAATGTTTTAACAATATGGACCAAGCCTAGTCTGAACAAGTAATATGAAAGTGGCTCTCGGTCGAAAACTCGCACTGCTTATTGAAAACTTCTGAGAATACACTGACACAAAGAATCCGTATGTCTGAGATTTGTCAACGGGTGAAAATCGGAATATCTAAAATCGAGGCGTATTGACAAGTTTTCTTATGGCAAAAGTTGTGCAATATGGAAAACCTCCTTGAAGATAGCATAGTCTTCTTTAGCATAAGAGAAAACTAAAGACTTGAAACTTCAATCTTCTGAATGAGTGTAAGGAGAGATTGCCATTATGTTCATGTGCATGCGGTCAAAACTAGAATTTTTTTTGAAATGGTAGTAATGGTGGTGGTGGTTGTAGTAGTAGTCAAAGTAATGGTAGTAGACGCGGTGGCCGAGTGGTTAGCGTGCGGGCATGGTGAGCTCGGGGACCCAGGTTCGAGACCCAGCGCTACACCCTGACGCCTTTCAATCATCGCCGAGCCACGGATGAGTACCCATATGCTGTCCAGATGTTTAGTCATCCCAAACTTCAGCGACTTCGGTCATGAGGAGCACGGGGGTTGGGGGTTGGGGGGGGAGGCATGGGCCTGGCAGGAGTCATCTATCGAGGCAGTCAATATGAAGAAAATTCGCCTGCGCCACTAACGGGTTGGGGTCGTCCACGAGACCCAAGAAATGGCGTTACAGGCAGCACCAAAGTGGTAGTGGTAGGAATGGCAGCAGCAGTAATAGTAATAATGGTTGGAGCAGCAGCCGGAGAGATGAGTGGGAAGGTGAGTAATAGAATGGAGATGAATATAACAAGAAGAACAGTACCAGCAATACTGATAAGAACGATAGGCAGAGGGAAGGAAATTCAAATGTTGCAAGTCATGGTAAATCAAGACATCCTACAGCTAATAGGAGTCAGTAAACATGGAACAGGAAGAAACGTAGAAGAAAGAAAAATAAAAGAGCAAGGGAAAAGAGTGAAGGATAGTTGACAACAGACAAAGACACTCCCTTGAGAGAACTGATACATGACCAGACATAGGCACAACACGGCTTCGGAATATGAAGGGAAGCAGCCACAGCGCTCACTGGGACACACGAAGCAACAGCGCACTACACAACCCAAGAAAAACAATGAAAAAAATGAATTAATATACTAAATAAGTTGCTTTACCGTAAGATAGTCCCAATAACAGTAATAAAAGGATATCGTAATAGAAGGAACACATAATGAATACTCCGACACAGGGAAAGTATATACTGGGTCTGACTTTGGGAAGAGATGGAGCTGGGAAACACATGAATGAGTCAGTAGGAAAGGAAGAAGAGAGAACTGATGGAATGATGTAGGCTCAAAAGCCTTCCTGACGCCTCACTCCTGCCTGCCTTCCCGGCGTCCCTTCTTAGTGAAACGACGCCGCCTTCTTCTTGTTTTGCCGGTACCGCTTCCTCTTCCTGGCCTTCTTCTCCTTGGGCGAGATGTTGTCTATTGCGATCGTCTTATATGTGAAGGGAAATAGGAGGTGCCACATGTAGGCCGTCGAGCCTACTTCAGTCTCCTTGTTTCTTTTCTGTTTATTTTTGTGAAACGATTTTGCTTTAGATTTTGGCGTTGAAAAGGAGCCTGCAGAGGAGGAGGAGGAGGAGTAGTGGTAGGAGGAGGAGGAGTAGTGGTAGGAGGACGCGTACGAGGAGGAGGAAGCCGAAGAAGAAGAAGAGGCCGAGTAGGAAGGCTTCCTCCCCGGAGCCTTGGCCTGACTGGCCGTGCTCCTTATCCGTGCGTCGTATCGGGCCCGTGAGTCGGGGTCGGAGAGCGTCTCCATCACCTGCTGCAGCTGCTGGAATTTTGTCTTGGCGTTCCGGTCATTCGGGTTCTTGTCAGGGTGAATTTTGAGGGCGAGGCGGTGGTAGGCTTTCTTGATCTCCTGCAGGGTGGCCTCGGGCTTCACGCCCAGGAGCTCGTAGTGGGTTTTGTTTGCCATTGGTCCAGGTAGTGGATACACGCGTATAGGCGTTCCATTCAACACGTCACCTCGGTGTCGGACACGCCGTTTAGGGTAGCTCGGAGTTGACATTGCATGGTCCCGAGTCTAGAGCTGGATGGCATACCTTTAAGGGCGCAAATCACTGCGATGCTAAGGTCTCTGTAGTCACTTTACACCAAACTAACCAAGAAGACCCCCCCACTGTTACCTTAGGGGAAGGGGGAGGGGGGGGCCTCTAGGCTAAGCCTGCGCAAGATAACTATAGGGAGAAAAAAAGCTCCGAGGTGTGCGAAGCCGTCGTCATGACCACTATGTACAGGAGGGAGCATAGGGATACATGCAGACCACAGGAAGCCAGTCGGCGTACACACGGCGCCTCCTGGGAATGGTTGATTCACCGAGCTCCCTTCCCGGCCATAAATGTGTCTAACCTCTACTGAAAATTTTCAGTGGTGTCTGCCCATTGTGTTCTATTCACCTACCACCACCTGGTCGTGAAGTAGTTCTTTGCCATTTCCTTCCTCAACCTAAATTCATCTAATCTGTATCAGTTGTTGTTTGTTCTTTTCTGTGTATATTTTTTATATAAGTGTTTCATCAGGAACTCCCTTGCCAATCCCTTTAACCTATTCAGAAACCCCATTTGCATCTCCTCGAAGTCTACGCCTTTGAAAAGAATGTAAGTTAAGGTTTTCAATTGTTCTCTGCTGTAAAATATAAATCCTTGGAGCAGTTTAATCATTCATTCATTCGAGTACTGATTCGAGGGAATCTATATGCATTATGTAATGGATGCACAAAGGGAAAAAAAGGATGACTCAGGTGGGACCTAATCAACAAAAGGTAAAGTTGACAGCACACCCTACAGTGCGCGTGGCGGCGGTGCTCATCTCCGTCCCGTTGGTCCTCTGAACCTGTGGTGGATAAGAATCCATTACCCCGACACGGGCCAGTGTAACATCCGGGTTTCCACATCCTGCCTTCCCCAGCTTTCCCCAGATATTCGTTCATCGACCATCCCGAAGAGGAGGATGAACAGCTGGGTGGCTGCACTCCGACTGCCAAGGCCGGGACTCGAGCCCTGGCCCGCAGATTTGTAGTCAGGGATGCTAACCACTGCGCCGAGGGAACGCATAACCTACTCAGTGCCAGATACAGTTATTTGATTCAGGTGTTCTTGGTGTGTCGGTTCTTGCGCTTTTTACTATAAATGTCAAGACTGTTTGCGCAGATCCTGGCAGTAATACAATGGCTGCTTTTTCTTTCTTTCCCCCTTTCTCTCGTCCGTCCACACCCATAAACACACCCACTTCGATATCTTTAATTGTCCCGTGTACTCCCCCTCCCACCCACCACCACTGCTGCCACCATGAGGAGAAGGAAGAGGAGGAGGAGGAGGAAGAGGAAACATGGAAACATGAACTAGCAGGCAGCAGAAAGCCTGTTGGCCTGCTTTCAGTGATTTAATCAATCCGTTTGCCATAGGAGTGGCATGCAGGGAAGGATTAAAGTACTTGTGTATCTACTCTTGGATACGTTCAGTTCACTCCCGATGCAGGAAAGTGGCGATCAATGCGAATCTTGAAGGAGTTGATGCTCTCTGCGCTAACCACTTCTGCAGGAAGGCTGTTCCAGTGGCGAACAACTCTATTCGAGAATTAACTCCTGCCGATGTCGGCATTGCATCGCTTTGCTTGAATTGTTTTTCCGTTGTTTCTTGTTCTCAGGTTAGTTTGTAGCGTGAAGAGTTTGGAGTGATCAACGTTGCTGAGCTTTTCCAGGTACTTGAAGACTTGTATCATGTCTCCCCGCAGTCGTCTCTTTTTCAACGTGAAGAGGTTGAGTCGCTCGAGTCGCTCTTCATAGGGATTCGTCCTCAGTGATGGTATCATTTTCGTGGCGCGGCGCTGTACTCTCTCAAGTAATTCAATGTCTTTCCTGTAATTTAGAGACCAGAATTGCACGGCGTATTCCAGGTGGGGCCTTACCAGCGAATTATACAAGGATAACATAACTCCCGGCGTCTTGTATTCGAAGTTCCTCGCTATGAACCCAAGCATTTGTATTGGCTTTCTTACAGGCGGACTTGCAGTGTTTTGTTTGTTTCAAGTCACTGCTGATGGTGACCCCGAGGTCTCTTTCCTCTTGCACTACATGTAGTGGTTCGCCACCCATGTGGTATGTGTGGTTGCTGTTTCTGGATCCGATATGCATTACTTTACATTTGGTAGTGTTGAAGAACATCTGCCATTTTTCTGACCACCGAGTGATCAGGTCCAGGTCTCTCTGAATAATTTCGCAGTCTGCCGTCGTGAGGGCCTTCCCACCCACCTTTGTGTCGTCGGCAAATTTTGAAAGATTGGATTTCAATCCTAGTTCTAGGTCGTTGATATATATGATGAAGATTATGGGTCCCAGCACTGACCCTTGTGGTACTCCACTTGTGACCGGGAGCCACTCGGAGGCCTGTCCGTTGAGTACAACTCTGTTTTCTTCCAGTGAGCCAGTCTTTGATCCACGCTGTCAGGTTGTCGCCTAACCCCGCCGACTTGAGTTTCCTGAGGAGTCTTTCGTGTGGGACTTTGTCAAAGGCGTTTTGAAAGTCTAGATATATAACATCACTGGGGATATGATTATCCCAGTTTTCATAGATACCTTGGAAGAAGTCCAATAAATTGGTTAAGCATGAGCGCTTATTCCTGAAACCCTGCTGAGCATCGGAAATGATGTTGCTGTCTTCAAGGAACCTAAGGAGTTTGTCTCTGATGATCTTTTCGAGGATTTTTCCCGCCACTGAGGTTAAGCTGATTGGTCTGTAGTTTAGGGCCATGCTTTTGTCTCCCTTTTTGTAGATCGGTGTTACGTTCGCTTGTTTCCAGTCTTTCGGGACTTTGTTTTGTTGTAGTGACAGATTGTAGATGGCGGTGAGTGGGTGGAGGATTTGCTGCTTGAGTTCCTTGAGTAGCCTGGGTGACAAGTCGTCGGGTCCGGTGGACTTGTTTGTCTCGAGTTTGTCTAGGTACTTTTTCACATCCCGTTCGTCGATTGTACCAATTTCTAGGGGAGTGATTCCCATCGGTGGGGTAGGGCTCTCGGGTACGGACTGGGTGTTCTCGACCGTGAAAACAGACGCGAAGTTTTTGTTTAGGATTTCGACCATTTGTCTGCTGTCCTGTGTTAGTACGTCACTTTGTAAGAGTAGGTAGGAAGACACCTACCGAACGGGCGTGAGCTACTCCCGGTGAGGATATATGGGAAGCGAGGAGGGTGCTGAAGCCCTTCAAAGACCCTTCCCATGTCCTCACTAACCGTTTCCCTTTTGTCTCATCAGAGAGTAGTTCAGCATGCTCTCTAAAGACAGTTCCTCTCTCTTTTTACACCAAACTACATTCACACAACACACACACCTTTTCCCAAAATTCAAAATTCAAAATGACGAGAAATTACCGAGCCTCGGAGTCCCCACCTGTGGGGGGGACCAAAAATTACCCCCAGGAGGACTTCCCCTCTGGCTGCCGACTTGAGAGGTGTCCTGATAACTCCTCGAACCTCCTCCTTATCAATTTCTGCAACATTCGCGGTCTTCGTTCTAAATTTCATTCTGTGGAACACCTTCTCTCCTCCTCTAAACCTCACCTTCTCTTCCTCATCGAAACACAGGTTTCTGAGGCTACTGACAGCAACCTCTACTCTGTTCCCTCCTACTATCTCTATCCTAAATTTCAAACCAAAGCTGGATGTTGCGCCTACGTGCGCAACGACATCACTTGCTCTCGTGCCCACGACCTTGACTCTTCTGAATTTTCTACCATCTGGCTAAGACTTCATTGTCATTCTATTACTAAATACATCTGTGCTGTCTATCTCTCACCTAACTCTACTAACTATGTAAAATTCTTTGACTATTTGAACTCAAAAGTGAAGCATATCTTGACTCACTCTCCCTTCGCTGAATCTCAATCTTAGGAGATTTCAATGTTCACCTCCAGCTTTGGCTTTCATCCTCTTTCACTGACCAGCCTGGTGAACAAGCCTACAACTTTGCTCTCCTCAACGACCTAGAGCAGTTCGTTCAGCACCCTACTCGTATTCCCGACCGTCTTGGAGACACGCTCAACATTCTAGACCTCTTCCTTACCTCTAATCCTTCTGCTTACTCTGTCAAACTGTTCTCTCCGTTGGGCTCCTCCGATCATAACCTTATTTCTGTATCCTGTCCTATCGCTCCTGTACATCCCCTGGAACCACCGAAGAGGCGATGGATGCTTCTGGCATTTTGCTTCAGCTCGGTGGGACGACTTGAGGATGTACTTTTCCGATTTCCCGTGGAATGATTACTGCTTCCAGGAGAGAGACCCCTCTGTGTGTGCCCAGCTCATCACAGAGGTGATTGTCTCTGGAATGGAGGCATACATTCCACGTTCTTTCTCTACTCCTCATGCTAAAAAGCCTTGGTGTAATCATGCTTGTTCTCTTGCTATTACAGATAGAGAGACAGCTCACAAAAGGTTCCAGAGCCTTCGAACACCCGCTAACTTTGACCTTTACATTTCAGCCCGGAATCGTGCGAAATCTATTCTCCGACTTACCAAAACTTCTTTTATCAATAGAAAATGTCAATAACTTGCTTTTTCTAATTCTTCCCGTGACTTCTGGCATCTAGCCAAAAATATCTCCTCCAATTTCACTTCTTCCTCTTTCCCTCCTCTCCTTAACCCTGACGGCAGCAGTGCCATCTCATCTGTCTCTAAGGCTGAACTCTTCGCTCAAACTTTCTGTAAGAACTCTACCCTGGACGATTCTGGGCATATTCCTCATGCTCATCCCTCCTCTGACTCCTTTATGCCTGTTCTTAAAATTCTTCCAAATGATGTTTTCTATGGCCTCTCTGGCCTCAACTCTCAGAAGGCTTATGGACCTGATGGAGTGCCTCCTATTGTCCTTAAAAACTGTGCTTCCGTGCTGACACCCTGCCTTGTCAAACTCTTTCGTTTCTGCCTATCAACATCTACCTTTCCTTCCTGCTGGAAGTATGCCTTTGTACAGCCTGTGCCTTTGAAGGGTGACCGTTGCAATCCCTCAAACTACCGCCCTATAGCTTTACTTTCCTGTCTATCTAAAGCTTTTGAATCAATCCTTAACCGGAAGATTCAAAGGCACCTTTCCACTTCTAACCTTCTATCTGATCGCCAGTATAGGTTCCGCAAGGGCGTTCTACTGGTGATCTCCTAGCCTTCTTAACTGACGCTTTGTCATCCTCTCTTAGACGTTTCTGTGAAACCTTTGCTATTGCGATGGACATATCAAAAGCTTTTGATAGGGTCTGTCACAAATCTTGCTTTCCAAACTACCCTCCTACGCTTTCTATCCTTCTCTCTGTACCTTTATTTCCAGTTTCCTTTCTGACCGTTCTATTTCTGCTGTGGTGGACGGTCACTGTTCTTCCCCTAAACATATTAACAGTGGTGTCCCACAGGGTTCTGTCCTATCTCCCACTCTCTTTCTGTTGTTCATTGATGATCTTCTTTCCAAAACGAACTGTCCTATCCATTCTTACGCCGATGACTCCACTCTGCATTACTCAACTTCTATTAATAGAAGAGCCACTCCACAGGAACTTATCGATTCAAGGCTGGAGGCAACAGAACGCTTAGCCTCAGACCTTACTATTATTTCCGATTGGGGCAAGAGGAACCTGGTGTCCTTCAACGCCTCAAAAAAACCAGTTTCTCCACCGATCCACTCGACACAATCTTCCAAACAACTATCCCCTGTTCTTCGACAACACTCAGCTATCAACTTCTTCAACACTAAACATTCTCGGTCTATCCTTAACTCAAAATCTCAACTTGAAACTCCATATCTCATCTCTTACTAAATCAGCTTCCTCTAGGCTGCGCGTTCTGTACCGTCTCCGCCAGTTCTTCTCCCCCGCACAGTTGCTATCCATTTACAGGAGCCTTGTCCGCCCTCGTATGGAGTACGCATCTCATGTGTGGAGGGGCTCCACTCACACAGCTCTCCTTGACAGAGTGGAGTCAAAGGCTCTTCGTCTCATCAAATCTCCTCCTCATACTGATAGTCTTCTACCTCTCAAATTGAGCCGCCATGTTGCGTCTCTTTCTATCTTCTATCGATATTTTCATGCTGACTGCTCTTCTGAACTTGCTAACTGCATGACTCCAACCCTCCCGCGGCCCCGCTGCACACGTCTTTCTACTCATTCTCATCCCTATACTGTCCAAACCCCTTATGCAAGAGTCAACCAGCATCTTCACTCTTTCATCTCTTACGCTGGTAAACTCTGGAACAATCTTCCTTCATCTGTATTTCCTCCTGCCTACGACTTGAACTCTTTCAAGAGGAGGGTATCAGGACACCTCTCCTCCCGAAATTGTCCTCTTTTTGGACACTCCTTCGATCTCTATTCAGGAACAGTGAGTAGCGGGCTTTTTATATAAATTTTATTTACGCCCTTGTACTGTCTCCTTAGCTGTAAAAAAAAAAACTTACATCTTTTAGGGACCGATATTGCCTTTTGTCTTCTTTTGGTTCTTATATACGTGAAGAACTTTTCGGGTTGGACTTGGCTTCGCTCGCAATCTGCTTTTCATTGTCGCGTTTACGCTGGCGAATGAGAAGCTTTGATGGTACTGTTCGCGTGCCTCGTCAGTGCTGTTTTCCTTTAGCAAGTTGTATTTTCTGTTCTTTAAATTAATCGCCGGTCGAACTTGGGTAGTCATCCATGGTGGGCTTATGGCATTATTTGTTCTAGTCTTCATGGGAACAGTTGTTCTCTCTACCTCTAAGAGTTTGTTCTTGAAGCCGTTCCACGCGCCGCCCACAGGAGTGAGGTTCATGAGTTCCCAAGTTGTCTGGGTTAGCAGCTCACGAGCGAGATTAAAATTTGCTCTTTTGTAGTTTGGAATCTTGGACGTGTTTTCGGTGAGTTCGTGGTCTGTTCTGATCTTTAGGCGAATTAGGTGATGGTCGCAACCACTTAGTTTTTCGCCGACCTGACATTCACGTGTGAGATCGGAATCACTCACGAGTACTAGGTCTAATAAGTTATTTTCCCCTGTAGGTTGGGTAACAATCTGAGTTAGAAAAGTGTCCTCTAACATTTCGAGCAATCTGTTACCCTCCCGATCTCCAATCATCGTGTTCCAGTCAATGTTGGAACAGTTAAAGTCCCCGATAATGACTGATTGTTTGTTTTGTGTTATGGTGGGAATTTCCTCATACACAGCTGCGTCGTCCGCTGCTTGTTGCTTTGGAGGTCTGTAAACGGTTCCAATCGTTATTTTGTTGTGCTTGCTAGTCTCCAGTTCAACACATACAGTGTCATATTTCTCTGAGTCCCCTTTGGTTATTTTCACGGCCGGGTATTTGTTCTTGACGTATCATATAACACCTCCTCCTTTCTTGTGAAGTCTGTTTTTTGTAGAAACTTTCGTATCCTGGAATTGAGAATTCGGTCATTAGGTGGTCAGAGATGGCCCACGTTTCGGTGATGGCAATCACGTCCGGTCTTTCTACGTCAACGTAGGTAAGTAACTCATTCCGTTTAGGTATTAAGGTCCGCGCGTTGGTGTATTTTTATTTTTTTACAACAAAGGAGACAGTTCAAGGGCACACACAAAAAAAAACATTAATAAAAAAAGCCCGCTACTCGCTGCTCCCAAAAAAGAATCAAAAGAGGTGGCCGAAAGAAAGGTCAATTTCGGGAGGAGAGGTGTCCTGATACCCTCCTTTTGAAAGAGTTCAAGTCGTAGGCAGGAGGAAATACAGATGAAGGAAAATTGTTCCAGAGTTTACCATCGTGAGGGATGAAAGAGTGAAGATGCTGGTTAACTCTTGCATAAGGGGTTTAGACAGTATAGGGATGAGCATGAGTAGAAAGTCGTGTGCAGCGGGGCCGCGGGAGGGGGGGAGGCATGCAGTTAGCAAGTTCAGAAGAGCAGTCAGCGTGGAAATATCGATAGAAGATAGAAAGAGAGGCAACATCGCGGCGGAATTTAAGAGGTAGAAGACTATCAGTAGGAGGAGGAGAGCTGATGAGACGAAGAGCCTTAGGGTGGTATTGCTAGACGGAAGGTCGAGGACAAGTTACTTCCCATGAAGTCAAGTCGTTACTGAGAGTACTTGAAATGCCCGCCAAAATACTGGAACATGGTCGAGTGTCGAGGACACGGGTACCCCCGTGTCTTCGTCGAAATCGTGATTTAAATTGTTATCAGAATTTAGACTGAATGTAAAAAATACAATAAATTATAAAATAAATTTTCGGGAAAAAAATATCCTATTAGGCAGAACACTAGTGTTTCTCTGATAACAGTACCCGTTCCGCGTTTTACAAGAATAAGGCGTCGTGACGACAACAAGCTCCCCCCTCCGGCCTGGCGTCACGCGGGAGAGGAAGGCTGCCGCCATTACTACAATTCATCATCCATATACAGGTAAGACCAAGCGTATTTTCCCGGCTGTGAATGATTGTTTAGTGTTTTTAAAGTGGCAGGATACGTTAGGCGGGATAAGGCGTGTTTACAACTTGCTGGAAGGCTGACAGGAGGCTCGCCTTTCATCGCCATGCCGTAGCCCCAACAAAATGTATTATTACACCCGGGTGAGGGAGCTTGACAGGATGTATAATCTTATTATTCGTGCTTGGTAATACTAAGAGGTCTCCGTGGTCTAGTGGTCAGCGTGGCTGACTACTACTACGCGGCCCCGTGTCCGAATCATGACCCGAGGAGTCAGCGTGCTGCTCACCCAGCTGTTCATCCTCCCTCTCGGGCTGGTTGATAAATGGGTACCTGGGGAAACCTGGGGAAGGTAAACTGTGGTAACCCGGATGTCACACTGGCCCTGTGTCCCGGGGTGGTGGGCTCCCTCCTACCACAGGCACACGTGTTCATGCAACGGAGAACCCACGCGCAGCTCAGCTATAGCGTGTGCCCCAACTTTACCTTAACTTTGGTAATACTACAGTGAGCCTGACGCCAGTAAACCTCAATAAGTATGAATTGTGAATGCTATGAAATAGGTCAAGGAAGCAGCCTTCATTACTGAGCCTGCCCACCCCAGCATGGCCAATATTAATATTTCACACCATTATGGGGAATAATTACATTGGCCATCTAAGCTCAAGCTTATATTCAGACAGACCTTGATGCTTAAGTTCCACTTCAAATGAAAATAATCCTTGATGAGGGTGATGACACAAAAGATTAAATATAATTTTTATTACAGAAAAAGCAGCAATGGCAGCCTACAGACACCTGCTACGTAGAGTGGCTCACGTGGGACAATGGGAAGACCTGGCCATCAGGAGGAGAACCCGTTTGTTCAGGAGCCGTAGGGATCCCTTTGAAATGTACTCGGAAGAGGAGTTCACTCAACGCTTTCGGCTCTCCAAGCAAGTCACCCTGGATCTCTTATCAAAAATCCAGCACCTATTGCCAGATTCTACCAGGAAAAGAGGTAAGCTTAAAATATCAGAGGTCTGAAATATAAAAATGCCATTCTTTACAGGTACTTTAATCAGACCTGATCAAGCTGTGGCTAGCAAGATTAATGTACTGATGCTTAACTGCAACAGGAGCCGATTCAGGAAAAGAGTTTGCCGGAGGCCCGATTGTTGAAAAGTCCGATGAAATTGCCTACCACACAATTTGGAATGTTCTGCGAGTTTTGTTGTTATAGCCGCAGCGC
Organism: Eriocheir sinensis; assembly: GCF_024679095.1. Taxonomy (NCBI): domain Eukaryota; kingdom Metazoa; phylum Arthropoda; class Malacostraca; order Decapoda; family Varunidae; genus Eriocheir; species Eriocheir sinensis. The sequence continues at coordinate 654,433 of NW_026110651.1, forward strand.
ACTTCTGAGCTAGTTTCCAGTATTCGCTCAGGACCATGGGGGGGCGGCCCCTGGGTCCCCCTTTAGATCTGCCAACGAACCACAACCATAAACAGGGACAGCCCTGATAGTTCTCAAATTATACGAGGTGCCAAAGTCACAGATCCATACCCTAGTTATTCTCAGCTATGTAAAAATATGTCTACATATATGTCTATGATTTTTTTGTCAAATTATCATTCTTAAGGAATAAATGTTTATTTCATATTTCCTAGCGATAGAGTTTAGGTCAAAGCAAACAATTCAGTTCAACATATCTTTTGACACACTTTTCTAACATGAGTTTCTGTTGTCAGCCATAATTTCTGTGGGAGCTAGGGGGCTACAGCCCCTCCAATGTTTTTCAATCAGCCTTAAAATGCCCCTAAAAGTGCCTATTTACAAAATATTCCCTCACCTGCACATCCTTGCTTCGATCGCTACCCTCTTCCCCCGCCCACCTCATGAAACTATGATGCCTTATAGACCCCTGCAAAAATCTGCAAAAATTATGGGCTTGGTTATTGATTGGTTGAAAAGTAGGATAAGGCAGTCATCCACATTCTCAGTGAAAGTAAGGTGAAGGTAGGGGCACATACTATAGTTGCACATGGCCTGAGTGCTGACCTCTGTCACATTAGCACTATAGCCTGTGGTGGATATGAACCCATTACCCCAAAAGAGAGGGCAGGTGTAACATCTGGGTTACCACAGGTTTCCACAGGTACCCATTAATTTGACAGGCACAAGAGGGAGAATGAACAGTTGGGTGAGGTGCACACCGACTGGGATTTGAACCTAGATCTGTGGATTTGTAGCTTGGCACGATAACCACATCACCATGGAGGTGCAGTCATCAGGAATTATTATTATTGCTATTGTTGTTATTATTATTATTATTATTATTATTATTATTATTATTATTATTATTATTATTATTATTATTATTATTATTTATTGTTATTATAATTATAATTATTTTCATTATTATTAATTAATTTATTATTATTATTATATATTTTTTTATAATTATATATAATTATTATTATTTTCATTATTATTAATTAATTTATTATTATTATTATTATTATTATTATTATTATTATTATTATTATTATTATTATTATTATTATTATTATTATTATTTACTGTTATAATTATTGTTATCTTCATTATTATTAATTAATTTATTACTATTATTATTAATATTATTATTATTATTATAAATATTATTATTATTATTATTATAATTATTATTATCATTATTATTATTATTATTATTATTATTATTATTATTATTATTATTATTATTATTATTATTATTATTATTATTATTATTATTATTATTATTATTATTATTATTATTATTATTATTTTTGTTATTATTATTAGCATTATTATTTTCATTATTATTATTATTATTATTAATATTATCATTATTATTATTATTAATATTATCATTATTATTATTATTAATATTATTATCAGCCTGTTTCCGGATGTCAGGAGTATACTGGGCCCTGGGAGAACCTTCTTTTCTCTTGTAGGTACACACCATCCCGAAACAAAACAGAAGTGTGTACCATTTATGTAGCTGTGGTCTCTTGTACCCCATTATGGTGGTCTCAATTACCCCATGTTATATAAAGATCAATACAAAGTAAACATTAACATTGATCACCTCCACATTGGCTGTATACTTACATAGGATGCCTGGCTACAGATCACAGAAATTGGACTTGGCTGAGGGACACGGCTTGTGTACAGCACACCTTAGCGTTACTGGGTCACATTCCTCGAATATACATACACAAATGAATAGGAATGAGGGGTACTTGTGGAATGAGTGAAAAGATGTGGTTTACATTTTCAGATCTTATGTACTTGAATGTCTACAAAACAGAAGTTAACAAAACAGTCCGACCTATTATTTTTTTTTGTTTAATTTTTAAAAGAAATTTCCTTAGCTGGTCTCAGTTGCCCCAGGTGGTCGCAATAGCCCCGTTCTATGGTGTGTGTGTATATATATATATATATATATATATATATATATATATATATATATATATATATATATATATATATATATATATATATATATATATATATATATATTCTGATAAATATTTCTTTCTTACAGGGCTTCCAATCCCACCACGTCTCCAGCTGCTGGTAACCCTCCGCTACTATGCCACTGGGAGCTTCCAGCTTGACATGGGGGATTGCTGTGACATGTCGCTGCCCAGTGTATCTACCTGTGTCAAGACTGTGACCAGTGCAATCTGCCAGCTAGCAGGGGACTACATAAAGTTCCCCAGTCCTGCTGAAGAACAGGATGTCATGCGACAATTTGCCGAGGTAGCTGCCATGCCCGGAGTTATTGGATGTGTAGATGGTGTACACATCCCAATCATCAGTCCAGGTGGAGAAGATGCAGAACTTTACCGCTGCAGGAAAGGCTTTTTTTCATTGAATATAATGGGGGTCTGCAACTCATCCATGCTCTTCACAAATCTGGTCGTGAACTGGCAAGGTAGTGCACATGATGCCCGCATCTTCAGTGAGTCTGTTTTGTGTGCTACTCTGGAGGGAGGGCAGTACAGAGGATACTTGTTGGGGGATTCGGGCTATGCCTGTAAAAGCTACCTTTAAACTCACATTCCAATTCCTCGTACAGTTAAGGAGAGGCATTACAATGCCTCTCACATCAAAACAAGGAACCTGATCGAGAGAACGTTCAGGATTTGGAAGAAAAGATTTGCTATTCTCTCAAAGCCAATGAGAACAGCACTCTCAACATCAAAAAAAATTGTGACTGCATGTGCCATCCTGCACAATATTGCAATCCTCAACAAACTCCCCATTGACATGCCAGAAGAAGAACTTGAGCCCATCAACATAGACATACTTGCAGATTATGATGTAGGCACTGGAAATGCTCGCAGAGCTTCCATTGTTGAGAGATTCTTTTAGATCTTCTGTGGATGTCAAAATGTACACCATTGAGTGCTGGCAATGGAACCCAGGCTTCTGGATAGGAGTCAGGGCAGCAAGCCAACCGAGCCATCGATGATTTAAAAGTTCTCCGTCTAGTCCAAGACCTACACTGCCCATGGTGCCTCACACAGCCTAACACACCAGAACATTTCCTGCTCCACTGCCCAAGATTCCACTCCTCCACACCAACCTCAAATTAAGCATCCCTAACCAGACTCAACATCCACAGGCCAACTTTACATAGAAGGCCTGCTGGGCAGCGACACCCTCAGCCCCAACACTGCCTTCCAAGCCCTCAAGTCTATGCAGACCTTCCTACAGAAGTCCTGGCAACTCAATAGGATCTAACCTCCCTGGTGACACATCGACAGAATAACAACATCCGCTAACATTTCCCACTGATGGGGCTCAGGAGGCAGTGGTCCCACAGCCTAACCAGCCCCATAAAACACCCCAGAAAAAGATGATCCCAGAGGCCACTTCTCTGGCACTGTATCTGACATCCTCGCCCCCACTGTGGATATGCAGGAAAGGTGACTTCGCCCACACTCATGGTGGCTGGAAATGCTTTTATTTAACCCACAGTAGCACATGCGGTGCTATATATTAGAGGAACTGCAATAACACATTGAAAATTCAGTAATCTACATGACAAAATTTTTCACTATTATTGCAGTTTTTCTAATGTAAATATATACTACAGGTGGCATTATGGGTTGACTAAAAGCGATTAAAAGCGTTTCCAGCTACCATGAGTGTGAGCGAGGTCACTTTTCCTTCATATCCACAGTAGGGGCCAGGTGTCAGGTATAGTGCTGCATAAGTGGCCCTTGGCATGGTGACCTCAGTAGCTCAGTTGGGTTGATTTATACACAGATAGCCCAGGTTTGATCTTTTTTTTCCCAGCCTATAGTGCTTTTAGGCTTTCTTGAGAGACCTGGATGGTAGTCGGCCCTAGCCCGTCATGATGCAGGCAAGTGTTTTATAGTGGCGCCGTCTTTTCTTGGTGTGGTGGTTGGTCACAGTGGTGTACATTTTGAGATCTTTATTGTAGTTTCTCTAATAATAAGTTATGTCTGTTCAGAAAATGAAAATAGCTTGTAAGATTTTGCATAAATATTTTCCGATCAAAATTTACAGTCTCTTTAATTTGTTCATTTCCTGCCTGAAGCCTATACGTACATAATCATGATATAAATAAATGAACAAAATATTTATCAAACATCACTGAATATAATGTATTTCCTACTACAACTACTACTACTAACACTAGTTAATGTTGGCAATATATGCTAAAATGCTGATGATACAGAGATTGGCAGAGTAATTGAGTCGGATCGGGTCGCTAGTATTCTCCAGGATGAACTAGACAGATTGCGTGAATGGGCAGGGAAGTGGCAGATGGAGTTCAATGTCTGGAAGTGCAAAGAATGGGCTAATCACTCTGACGTAATATTCTTGATGTATAAATAAAAACCCACACTGGCAGACGATAGTTATATTTTAACTAAACAGTTTCGGTGGACACTGCCACCATCTTCAGTGGTGTAAAGAAAGACCACTGAAGATGGTGGCTGTGTTTTTTTTTATAAATCTTGAAGTGCAGTACTCTGAGTGTATATGGGAACAACCCTCATAATTATTGGTTAAATGACACTGCCCTAAGAAGATCAAGGTGTGAGAGGAATTCAGGGATCTTGATGACCTCTGATCTCCATCTAAGAGCACAATGCATTCATCCTAGATATTGTGCAAATAGGGTATTGGGATTCATTTCAAGGAGAGTAAGCAACAAGTGCTGATGTCATCAAGCTATATTTAGCATTAGTTAGATCTTATCATGATAATGTGTTTTTTCTGGTCACCTTCATAATTGTAGAATGGGTATCAAAATGTTAGAATTGGTACAGTGGAGGATGACAAAGATGATTTACGGGTTCAAAAACTTGACATATGAGGAGACTCGAACAGTTAATTAAACTTGCATTTTCTAGAGAGGCAAAGGGTGCAAGGAGACTTGATCGAAGTTTATAAATGGATGAAGGGCTTTAATAAGGGTATATTTATAAGGTTCTGATGGTAAGAGAGATGGGTAGGACATGTAATAATGGGTTTAAATTTGATAAATTCAGATTCCACAGGGTCATAGGCAAAAATACTTTACCAACAAGAGAATGAGTGGAACAGGCCTGGCCTTCATGTTATGAGAGTCAATAAGATGAACACATTAATAAAATGTTTAGATAAATTCATAGGTAGTGATGTTGGGGGGAGCTTACATGCTAACGGTGAAGAAGACTGGTGGTGGCCCTCCTCAATCACCTCCCAAGCTTTCCGAAGAACACGAGGCCGTTGCCTCCATGATTTCTGGAGAACTCAGTATGGGCGAGTGTGTCCTTGACACTCTTACAATACAAGATGGGCATGCAGTTGATGAGGCAGGCAATCCCATCATGGATGTTACTCTCCGGCATTCCCCAAACTGTCCAAAAATTTGGCTTTGCAGGTGTCTGCTGCCTCACGGATATGATGCCAAGTCTCCGTGAAGACATCTAGCTGCCGCTGCAACACCTCCCTGTGAAACTGGTACAGTTTCATCTGTTGTTCGTGCTCCTCTTTGGTCTGTTGAAGAAGGAGTTGGATGATACTTATCCTGCTGCTTCCGACAGGACTGGTACTCTTCATCAAATTTCCTCCTCTGCCGTGGGGCAGCAGAAGAGGAGGCCACATTACATGTAAATGTAGTTAGTGATGGTGCAGTGGATGCAGAGGATGAAGCTTCTGGCTGGAAAGATGTAGAAGCACTAGGAGGTGCAGGTGCTTCAGCACATTCAGCGGCAGAAGTAGCAGAGGGGACCTCTGTCGGTGGCAGTTTTCCACTCACAGCTGTGAAATAATACAATGCATTATCAGTCATACTTATACATGAAAGATGATGTGACTCGGGAAATTTCTTCCTTCAATAACAATGTTAGCTTCTTTTCTTATAATACTTGAAAAAACACTACCCCATCAATAAAAGGCACCAGAGGAATTTGATATCTATTGCATTTATAGTTATTTAAATTTAATCCTAGACTGGGCCCCCTCAGAGCTTGTTCCCAGAAATGAGTAACTTATCTATCTATATCTATATCTATCTATCTATCTATCTATCTATATCTGTATATCTATATATCTATATCTATCTATATCTATATCTATCTATCTATCTATCTATATATCTATATATATATCTATATCTATATATCTATCTATCTATATATATATATATATATATATATATATATATATATATATATCTATATATATATATAAATTTCTCTCTCTCTCTCTCTCTCTCTCTCTCTCTCTCTCTCTCTCTCTCTCTCTCTCTCTCTCTCTCTCTCTCTCTCTCTCTCTCTCTCTCTCTCTCTATATATATATATATATATATATATATATATATATATATATATATATATATATATATATATATATATATATATTTTTTTTGCATATCTTTTAACCTAAACCAGTGTATGAAAAAGTGAAAACTGATGATGAGAATAACAATGATAGTATTTATATGCAGCACCAGAACAAGAATGCAGAAAGCTGGATAATATAATGTGATATACTTTCAAGCAATGATTAACTTACTGAAAGTAACATCCATGATGGGAGTGCCTGCCTCATCCACTGGATGCCCATCTTGAATGGCAAGAGTGTCAAAGACATCCTCGCCCATGTTGAGTTCTCCAGAGATCATGGAGGCAACAGTCTCATGTTCTTCTGTAAACTTGGGAGGTGATGGAGGAGGGGCACCACCAGTCCTCTTCACCTTCAGCTTGTAGGCTCTCTCTTCCTTTTTCACACTGCAATGAAACATGATTTTAATAACAATAATATATCAAAGGCATACTGAATTGTAAACCCTTTAACAATACACCTCTGCAATGCAGTGGTTCGAGTCCCTAACAATGAATCTGCGGGCCTGGGCAGTCGGCATGCAGCCACCCAGCCGTTCATCCTTCCTTTCACCCGGGTACCTGGGGCCACCAGGGAAAGTAAACTGTGGTAACCCAGATGTTACACTGGTACTGTATCTGGTTTATGGGTTGTCTCATGACAGGCTCAAAGGATCAATGGGATGGAGATGAGCACTGCCACCACCCGCAGCTATAGCGTGTGCTCCCAACAACCTTTTCCTTTACCTTTTTTTACCCTTTGACCAAATATAGTAAAGAGCATTGGAAACAACTTGTTGTACCAAAATTGATATTAGTGTTGCAGATTTAATATTCTAGTGCCTATTAATATTAATAGTGTTTGCATTAAAGATACATTGCTATTCAATTAGGTTGATAACATGGGATTATTTTAGTTTGAATATAGCTCTTAACTAACAAAGCAAGAATTAATGGGTTACTATTTGATCAGCAATGGTATAATATTATCATATGTAAGAGCTACACCTGCTCTATGCTTATTGCTATTCTACCAGTAATTCTTTCTTTTTGCCTTACAAATAACATGTAATAACAATGAAAAATAACTATAGCCTATTTTAATGCATTATGATTATTTTGGATCTGGAGAACACATTATTAGTGTAATCTGTGTCTCAAAAGGTGAAAAGTTGATCATTTTAATCATCACCCAAACACTGGAGTGGATAGGTATTTATCAAAGGGGGGCACATCTGAGTATGGGAGGGCACTAGACAAGTGAAGCTCCGCGGCATTCTGATGCCACACAGAATGTTACAAGGGCACATTCTAAGATCATATTAATGGTGGGTATAAAGGCATGGTCGATGGGGTGAAGTATGATAATTCTCAGGGGGGAGGGAGGGGCATGTGACCCCAGTTGCTTCGCAACCGCACGCTGAGGTGGAAGCATTTTCCCCGTGACCCCGTGATGCAAGAACTATATGGTAATTCACAGTAAGAGCATTTATTATTTTATTGCTAAATTGTGGCAGCGACGCCGCGCTGTCTGTGCTGGTGGTGTTTTGAATCTCCCTCACAATACATGTTCCAACACTATTCACCACCCCATAGTAACTTTATTCTGATGGAATGTCCACCGACACCTCCTACATAATGCAACCACATACTCATAAGTGAAACATGCTGCCTGTCACCAGAACAGTGTGAATTGTCTTGCCTAGTTGGCTGTTACAACCACTAAGTTAAAGCGAGAATAATATATACCAAACTATACTACCAATACATATTATAATAGCGGTTATTTTTTTAGATACGATGGCAAAATATAATTGTTTAGTCGGTCATCATATGAAACTGGCAATATAATTAAGCAAGCTGTATAGTATTTGCCTTTATCTTTCCAATGATATGCCGAATATTTGCTACAATGCATAGTTACAGAGGTGTGGAGGTGAAAATAGAACTCACCTCCCCTGCCCGACAGCGCACAGGGGTCATGACGCGTTGCGCACTGAAAGGAGGACCTAAGAAGCGATACAAAGCGATACTGGTCAAAACGGTGACTATAAACAACGTTAAATCAATGCACCTCATTTACTTACTTCAATTTGATGCGGTTGAAACTTTTTTTCAATTGTTGAACTGATCGTGGCTCCAGATCAGGGTGCATGGCGTTGAAGTTTTTGGCGATCTCATCCCACGCCAAGTTCTTCTTGTGCTGGACCGCAGTGCTGGTTGACCTATCTTGAAGGACAGGCCTTTCCTCCACTAGCTGCACCAGGACTCTCCTCTGCCTTGACGAAAGTGGTGCAGCGCGGTCCATTGTCGATCAGCTTCCGTGCGCGCGCGTTGTTGTGATGGCGGAATATGCATTCATATCGGCACTCTGCATTATCTTTGTCATTTTCTTTTTTTCATAATTGTTTAATTTGAATTTGTATCTTAAATGCTATTATTTTTAAAAGAGTACTTCCTTATAATTTCTTATATGTATGACTGCTGAAATCAAAGTTTATGCACTGCACCTCGTCTTCTTCCATTAATTACGGCTATATCTAGCTTTTCTGTTTTGTTTATCTCTAAATTTATAATTTTCTCTTAATGTAGTCCCGATATGAAACATGATTTTTGAAAAAAACGGGAAATCGGGCCGGTGCGTGGCCAGCTGATGCCGATCAGGCTTACCAACACCAGATGCAGCCAGATGCAGCGGGGCTGCTGGCAGGCTGGTCTCTCAATACGGTCGAGGACGAAGTAACTTTGCCTACCTACATGGTCGAGCGACAGGAAAGGACGCTAGCCTTCGCGTCTAACAATACCACCCTAAGTGTGTGTTGGATTTACAGATATAGTAGCTTATAATATTTATATCATCCCGGCTCTCCCTTTTGTACTGTGCTCAATAATATTAAGAATTATTCGTTTGAAGCAGCATAGTTGAGGTTGACCGTAGACTCATTTTACATTATTCACCCCTACAATATTCGTTTTCTTTGTTGTTGTTTAGTAGAAAATGGGCTTTCGATGGTAGGCTATGAAGATAAGTGAGAAATAATACCACTAATAATTATACCATACCACAACCCCTACAACCCATCAACCACCACTATAACTACCACCACACTAAATACCACCTTCTTTAACCCACTGTTCCTTACCTCACAACCCTTACTACCACTATACTACCACCACAACCACAACCACCCACTGAGACCAATATATAACTATCACTACCTTCTTTAGCCTACTGCTCCACTCCTCACACCACTAACCACCCACACCCACCTACTACCACTTCCACTACTACCACAACCACTACCACACACACGCCTAAGATCACTACAACCATCACCACCCTCTATATAGCATACGATTAACTAACTAACTAACTAATTAACCCCGCCACTACTGATACTACCACCACCACAACCACTCACCCACTTAATTACCACCTCTACAACTACCACATACCCTCTTTAATTAAGGGTGCGGCCACACTACACGCGGTTTGCTGGGAGGGTAGAGGGTAGCGGGCACAGAGTTAAATATATGAAGGAAGGAAGATATGAGAAGTAAGGAGAAAATAAGAAGAAATGTGAAGAAACACACACACACACACACACACACACACACACACACACATATATATACACACACACACACACACACACACACACACACACACACACACACACACATCGCCCTCGGCTCTAACACTGTTCCTCTCGCCACTACAGGAAGAGACTGTCAAGCTCTGCGCGACTTCCGTCAAGGCCAGGCGTCTGTAGGAATCGAGTACGTGGAGGCGTTCAGGGGACTTCGTGAGACGACCGCCGCCGCCACCACCACCACGACTACTCCTACACCTACCACCACTTCTACTACTCCACCCACCATCACCACCTCCACCACCACCACTACTCCACCCACCACCACCACAACTACTCCACCCACCACCACGTCTACTACTCCACCCACCACCACTACTCCCCCCACCACCACTTCTACTACTCCACAAAACACCACTTCTACTACTCAACCCACAACCACTTCTACTACTCCACCACCACTTCTACTCCACCCACCACCACCACTTCTACTACTCCACCCACCACTACTACTCACTCCACCACCACTTCTACTACTCCACCCACCACCACTTCTACTACTCCACCCACCACCTGTCTACTCACCACCACTTCTACTACTCCACCCACCACCACTTCTACTACTACTCCACCCACCACCACTTACTACTCCACCCACCACCACCACTACTCCTACCACCACTCTACTACTCCACCCACCACCACTTCTACTACTCCACCCACCACCACCACTACTCCACCCACCACCACTACTACTCACTACTACCCACCACCACCACTACTGCACCCACCACCACCACCACCACCCACCACCACCCACCACCACACCACCACCACTATCACTGCAACTTTACCCCTACAATAACAACTAGCACCACCACAACCTTAGCAACCCCACCATCGACACCACCACAGACACGACCTCTCTTGACCCCCCACGACTACAAGTGATGACTATTGGACGACTACAGAGGACGATGACTCAGTGGTGACCCTTCCTGACGGTGACAACAACAGCATCTTGGGCCTGTCCATGTTTGAGTTCATCGTCGTCCTTCTCTCCTCCTTCCTCCTCCTCCTCGTCCTCTTCACTTGCTTCCTCATGCTGATTTTCAAGAGGAAGAGGAGGATCTACGTCAGAGTGAGTTCTTCTGTACTTTGGTTCCTCTTGAAGACTTTGAGGTTCATGGCTTTTGGAGTGTAGCAAAATCCTTCGTAGCATTCATGAAGTCAGTCATTTTTCATCAATTAGAAACTTTACTTACATTTCCCTCAGTTTTCAAGAGGAAGATCTACGGCAGAGTTTGTTTTTACTTCACTTACTCCTAAAGACTTTGTGGTCCATGTTTTTTTGGAGTGTATATAAAGATTTTCCGTAATATTCACAGAAGCCAGTCAGTCAGTTCGTCAATAATAACAAACTTTCCTTTTCAGTAGTCAGTGTTTCCGTAACGATATGATTTTGAGGTTCATGTTTTTTGAGTTGTCTAAAGATCTTCCGTACCATTCATGAAAGCCACCTAGTCATTTCATCAATAATAACAACCTTTCCTCTTCTTATCGTTATCACTATTCCGGTAGCGACATGGTTACTCTAGTGTTCTGAGCCTCAAAAGCCGCTGTTGTGAGAGTTGGTAATCCTCCTATGCCAACACTTCCTTTACGTGTGTTCAGAAAGCAATCACATCCCTTTTCTTTTCCCGTAGCGACATGGTTACTCTAGTGTCCTAAGCCTCAAAAAACACTGTTATGAGAGTTGGTAATCCTCCTATGCCAACACCTCCTTCACGTATGTTCAGAAAGCAATCACATCCTCTTCTTTTGGCACCCAGTTTTCCTCATTTCCAGGTTGTCACATAGAGTTGCCAGTCCTGCACCAACACTACTGGCAGGTCTGTTCAGAAAGCAATCACAACCCTTTTCTTTTGGCACCCAGTTTTCCTAATTTCCATGTTTTCACATAGAGTTGCCAGTCCTGCACCAACACTTCTGTCACGTATGTTCATAAAGCAATCAGATCCCTTTTCATTCTCTAACCAGTTTTCCTCACTCCTCCAGGTTGTCCCTTACACACCACGCGCAGCTCCTATGAAATTCCCTCACACCTTTGCCTCAAGTAATACCCACGTCGGAGCTCATCCCGAGGCCAATACTACGGCATACCTCACTTAGCAACGACAGGAAGCCTCGGTCCGTCAGCTGGGAGTACGGTGGAGAGCCCGGCGGAGGGAGGTGGGACGCAGGCAACCACAACCCAACACCCCAACGGCACTACATCACCCTCGACGCCCAGCCAGTCCGCCACGACCCTGGGGATGTCTATAGCATCTCCCAAGGCTTCGACTCCTGGGGGAATGACATGCAGAGACCCCAGGAGCCTACCAATGCCCTCTGGCGAGACGCTCCCTGGGCAGATAATAACATATACGAGTGGCGCCGATAATGTGATACTTAGGAAGGTTATATTCTTACACAATTCAATGCCCAAGCACATATATTTGATGAGACTTTCGTAAGAGTTGTGGGAATTTCCATGGGTAGTTTTGTGACCCTGGTGGTAGTTTGACCATTCTTCTGTACCGTGAACCTAAAAAGACACCCATGAGAACCTGATTGATCTCCTCTTCGGCCTCTGGAAATAGGTGATGTAAGAGGAGGACGCGTCTGAGCATACCGTGGGCATTCCCATGGGTAGTTTTGTGACCCTGGTGGTAGTTTGACCCTTCTTTTGTACCGTGAACCTAAGAAGACACCCATGAGAACCTGATTGATCTCCTCTTCGGCCTCTGGAAATAGTTGATGTAAGAGGAGGACGCGTCTGAGCATACCGTGGGCATTTCCATGGGTAGTTTTGTGACCCTGGTGGTAGTTTGACCCTTCTTTTGTACCGTGAACCTAAAAAGACACCCATGAGAACCGGATTAATCTCCTTTTCGGCTTCTGGAAATAGGTGATGTGAGAGGAGGAATCGTCTGAGCATACCGTGGGCATTTCCATGGGTAGTTTTGTGACCCTGGTGGTAGTTTGACCCTTCTTTTGTACCGTGAACCTAAAAAGACACCCATGAGAACCTGATTAATCTCCTTTTCGGCCTCTGGAAATAGGTGATGTGAGAGGAGGAATCGTCTGAGCATGCCGACCTTCTTATGCTGAACCTAAAGACTCCTATCACTTGCAGAAAACAAGAAAACAAGCCATGCATGTTCGAAGCCAGCAGAACGAGTAGCACGAATGACATATATACCACACTACCAAAAACAGGATGCATATGAAGTGAAAGAAACATGGACTTGAAGACAAAAGAAGCCAAGTTTAGTAAGGCTTCCATATTCCTCCTTTCCAACTAGAGGATTCACGGCAAACGCAAAAAAAAAAAAAGAAAAAAAAAAACGTTTGAGGTTCCCGATTCTTTACGAGTGTTCATATTAAATGGAAAACACGACTGCTTAAGAAAATGTCACCTAAATAGCTATTGCTACGTAAGATTGCCACCGATAAAAACAACCGTATGAGGAATTAGTCACCAAAACACACTTGTGACACCGTTGGAAAAATGTGTGAGAATAGAAACTAAAAAAACAACAGCTTAAAACTCCTGAATCAGTCATTAACACGTAGGAATGACACCACCAACACGATATTCCTACTTTTCAACAAACAAGACAAAAACAGTGTACTTGGAAAATGTACTTGGAAAATGTACTTGGTAAATGTCATGTCTTGGTTAAATGTCATGTACTTGGAAAATGCCACTTCAATATGAGTAGAATATCGTGAGTTTTAGAAGTAGTTAACCTTCCTGAAGAGACTGGTTACAAAGTCGTCATTTTGTGTTTGACGTGTAAACTCGAGGAAACGAGGAAAATGAATTAGTTTGAAGGTGGACTGCTGTGAATCCTTTTGAGGGAAGAAGACTGATGTGTGTCCTGAGAAACTTACATATCAAACATTGTATAGACTAAATAACTACCATGAGTAAAAATTCTAGAATAACAAACATATTTTAGCATCATACATTTTCCCACACGTACAAGACAGGACATGAAACGGTACACTATTTTTTTTTTTACAACAAAGGAGACAGCTCAAGGGCACAAAAAAGGAAATAATAATAAAAAAGCCCACTATTCGCTGCTCCTAACTATTTTTTTATTCAGAAACACATACTATTAAAGGATGCAAAGATTTATATGTATTAGAGCCATGCACAAACTGTAGAAATGTTTAGGTTTACAAAATCATTCGGATCATTGTAATTTTTTTTAAAGAATATTCATTTATGCTATTAATGATGTGGTGTGTGTGTGTGTGTGTGTGTGTGTGTGTGTGTGTGTGTGTGTGTGTGTTTATTTATTCGCATTCAAGTATCTATGTTTAACAGAAGCTAAATAAAGTAGACAGCAAAAATACCTCAATATAATAAGCCGGTCAAATGAGTAGAAAGTCAGTTCAGCAAAACAACAACAACAACAACAACAACAACAACAACAAAAACGATTTTAAATACCACCACCACCACCACCACCAACAACAACAACAACAACAGCCGTAAGTCACCTTAAACACCATAGATTCCACATGCCTCTATAGTTAATACCAACATACCAGTGCCTTACGCAACAACAACAACAACAACAATAATAATAATAATAATAATAATAATAATAATAATAATAATAATAATAATAATAATAATATGGATAACAAAATGAAGAACAAGAGCAAGAACAAGAAAAATAAGAAGACGAAGAAAAAGAAAAAAAAAATAACAATAACAGAAACAACAATAACCAACAGCAACAAAACAAATCATATCGAAAAACAAAAACAAAAAACACACACATAGAAAAACAATCCCCAGAACACGTCACAAACAGGAAACGAACAAAACAGAAGTGGGTGACATTCCAACTCCAATCCCTTATAAAACCCTTCCTTAATGATCGGCTGTCGAACACTAATAAATACAGATAAGATAAAGAAAAGGGCACGTGAGCCTTTCCCCCACGACCAGGTGTTGAGCTAATAAATCCTCAGGTAATTCAGGTAACCCTTATCTTCGCTTACACCTGAGACGAACGCAAGAACTTAAGCACCTACGCATGTTATATTCTTACGTCAATGTGTGTTGTTTTGCTCTCTCTCTCTCTCTCTCTCTCTCTCTCTCTCTCTCTCTCTCTCTCTCTCTCTCTCTCTCTCTCTCTCTCTCTCTCTCTCTCTCTCCCAACGTTGTCCAGTGTCGCGGTATTTATACATCATTTTTGTTATTATCCTAAAAACGACACAATCTCAACACTATGACCATATTAGATTATCCAGCCATTTAATTAAATTAATTGAAAGGTATTAAGTAGCTGACATATGAGAGGAAGCGAAGTCTTGAGAGTGTGTGGCAGATATATGGGGCGGTGCTGACCCACATAGGCCTACACCCACCGGCCAGTTTCAAATGGAAATACTACAGTACCTTTAGGATAAATTTACTGATAGATAGAAAGGTTTTAGAAACGTGAAATACAGCGCGGTTTGGTGCAAGATGTTCCGGGCTCGAAGATAAATTGTACCAGACCTTTGGCCCGAAGAACCGCCGGTGACCGAGAGAGCCTGCCAGGGTTGAGGAAGCCTGGGGAGGGGTTAGAATGGGAGGCCGACGATAGGGGAGTTACGCCGGGGGGGAAAGGATGGGGAGAACGAAGGATGAGGATGGGGAGGCCGACGATAGGGGAGTTACGTCGGGGGGAAGGATGGGGAGGGAAAAGATGAGGATAGGGAGGCCGACGATAGGGAGTTTCGCCGGGGGAATGATGGGGAGGGGAAGGATGGGGAGGGAGGGGTGGATTCCTCAACAGGAACGAGCTCAGTAGAGCATATCGTGGTCATTATTGTAGATAGCCCTCGTCAGTGTCACAGATTCCGTCGACTGGAACGTGCTCAATACTGTAATCCAAGTCATCTGTATCCTTGGCCTCCTCGACGGGAACGAGTGACGTTTGAAGATTGGGCTCGTCATCTGCAGGACCGACTTCCTCAGATTCATGGGCGGCATGTCCTCCATTTTCAACGTTGGGGATGACCATCTCTTTAACAAGGTCGTTATTTTCTTCCATGAAGATGTCCAGCGCTTTCACAAGGTCGTCATTTTCTTCCATGAAGATGTCCAGCACTTTGATAAGGTCGTCATTTTCTTCACTGGAGAAGGCCAGCGCTTTGACAAAGTTGTCATTTTCTTCCTTGGAAGGGCCACCGCTTTGACAAGGTCGTTAATTTCATCCATGGAAATGGCCAACGCTTTTACAAGCTCGTCATCTTCAGCCTTGCTGATAGCCAGCGCTTTTACAAGCTCGTCATCTTCAGCCTTGGGGATGTCAGCGCTTTACAAGCTCGTCATCTTCAGCCTTGCAGATATCCAGCGCTTTTACAAGTTCGTCATCTTCAGCCTTGCAGATATCCAGCGCTTTTACAAGTTCGTCATCTTCAGCCTTGCAGATATCCAGCGCTTTTACAAGTTCGTCATCTTCAGCCTTGCAGATATCCAGCGCTTTTACAAGTTCGTCATCTTCAGCCTTGCAGATATCCAGCGCTTTTACAAGCTCGTCATCTTCAGCCTTGCAGATATCCAGCGCTTTTACAAGCTCGTCATCATCAGCCTTGCAGATATCCAGCGCTTTTACAAGTTCGTCATCTTCAGCCTTGCAGATATCCAGCGCTTTTACAAGGTCGTCATCTTCAGCCTTGCAGATATCCAGCGCTTTTACAAGTTCGTCATCTTCAGCCTTGCAGATATCCAGCGCTTGTACAAGGTCGTCATCTTCAGCCTTGCAGATATCCAGCGCTTGTACAAGGTCGTCATCTTCAGCCTTGCAGATATCCAGCGCTTTTACAAGGTCGTCATCTTCAGCCTTGCAGATATCCAGCGCTTGTACAAGGTCGTCATCTTCAGCCTTGCAGATATCCAGCGCTTGTACAAGGTCGTCATCTTCAGCCTTGCAGATATCCAGCGCTTGTACAAGGTCGTCATCTTCAGCCTTGCAGATATCCAGCGCTTGTACAAGGTCGTCATCTTCAGCCTTGCAGATATCCAGCGCTTGTACAAGTTCGTCATCTTCAGCCTTGCAGATATCCAGCGCTTTTACAAGGTCGTCATCTTCAGCCTTGCAGATATCCAGCGCTTTTACAAGGTCGTCATCTTCAGCCTTGCAGATATCCAGCGCTTTTACAAGTTCGTCATCTTCAGCCTTGCAGATATCCAGCGCTTTTACAAGGTCGTCATCTTCAGCCTTGCAGATATCCAGCGCTTTTACAAGTTCGTCATCTTCAGCCTTGCAGATATCCAGCGCTTTTACAAGTTCGTCATCTTCAGCCTTGCAGATATCCAGCGCTTTTACAAGGTCGTCATCTTCAGCCTTGCAGATATCCAGCGCTTTTACAAGGTCGTCATCTTCAGCCTTGCAGATATCCAGCGCTTGTACAAGGTCGTCATCTTCAGCCTTGCAGATATCCAGCGCTTGTACAAGGTCGTCATCTTCAGCCTTGCAGATATCCAGCGCTTGTACAAGGTCGTCATCTTCAGCCTTGCAGATATCCAGCGCTTTTACAAGGTCGTCATCTTCAGCCTTGCAGATATCCAGCGCTTGTGCAAGGTCGTCATCTTCAGCCTTGCAGATATCCAGCGCTTGTGCAAGGTCGTCATCTTCAGCCTTGCAGATATCCAGCGCTTGTACAAGGTCGTCATCTTCAGCCTTGCAGATATCCAGCGCTTGTACAAGGTCGTCATCTTCAGCCTTGCAGATATCCAGCGCTTGTACAAGGTCGTCATCATCAGCCTTGCAGATGGCCAGCGCTTTTACAAGGTCGTCATCTTCAGCCTTGCAGATGGCCAGCGCTTTTACAAGGTCGTCATCATCACCCTTGCAGATGGCCAGCGCTTTTACAAGGTCGTCATCTTCAGCCTTGAAGATGGCCAGCGCTTTTACAAGTTCGTCATTCTTTTCCATGAAGATGTTCAGCGTTTTGACAAGGTCGTTAATTTCATCCATGGAGATGGCCAACGCCTTAACAAAGTCGTCATTTTCTTTCTTGGACATGGCCAGCGCTTTGAAAAGGTTGTTATTTTCTTCCATGAAGATGTCCAGCGCTTTTACAAGGTCGTTATTTTTATCCCTGGAAATGGCCAGCGCTTTGACTAAGTCGTCATTTTCTTCCTTGAACATGTCCAGCGCTTTTACAATGTCGTTATTTTCATCCTTGGAAATGTCCAGCGCTCTGACAAGATCGTTATTTTCAGCCTTGGATATGGCCAGCGCCTTGACAATGTCGATATTTTCATCCTTGGAAATGTCCAGCGCTCTGACAAGATCGTTATTTTCAGCCTTGGATATGGCCAGCGCCTTGACAAGGTCGTTATTTTCATCCATGGATATGTCCAGCGCTCTGACAAGATCGTTATTTTCATCCTTGGATATGGCCAGCGCTTTGATAAGGTCGTTATTTTCATCCTTGGAAATGTCCAGCGCTCTGACAAGATCGTTATTTTCAGCCTTGGATATGGCCAGCGCCTTGGCAATTTCGTTATTTTCATCCTTGGAAATGTCCAGCGCTCTGACAAGATCGGTATTTTCAGCCTTGGATATGGCCAGCGCTCTGACAAGATCGTTATTTTCATCCTTGGAAATGTCCAGCGCTCTGACAAGATCGTTATTTTCATCCTTGGAAATGTCCAACGCTCTGACAAGATCGTTATTTTCAGCCTTGGAGATTTCCAGCGCTTTGATAAGGTCGATATTTTCATCCTTGGAAATGTCCAACGCTCTGACAAGATCGTTATTTTCAACCTTGGAGATTTCCAGCGCTTTGATAAGGTCGATACTTTCATCCTTGGAAATGTCCAGCGCTCTGACAAGATCGTTATTTTCAGTCTTGGAGATTTCCAGCGCTTTGATAAGGTCGATACTTTCATCCTTGGAAATGTCCAGCGCTCTGACAAGATCGTTATTTTCAGCCTTGGATATGGCCAGCGCTTTGATAAGGTCGTTATTTTCTTGCCGGGAGAAAGACACGACTTTTGCTGCCTGTCAATTTCATTCCTAGCGTTAGACAGATCACTAAGCAGGCCGTGGTTTTCTTCCTGGAATAAGGACACGAATTTTCGGAGCCTGTGAATTATTTTTCCAGCGTTAGATAAGTCACTGAGCAGGACGCTATTTTCGCGTCGCGATAAGTGCAGGTCATTGATCAGGCCGCTGTTTTCTTCCTCCAGCGCTAATCTTTGCTGCTCTTTCTCTCTCAAGCCGTTTCTTGAGCCAGCACCGCCCTGTGCAGGACGCTGGCTTCATCTCTGGCCTGAAGTAGAAGGACGGACAAGAGGGCGTTGTGTCTGTTTAGGTCCTGCGACGCCAGCTGACTCCTATCTTGTTCGGCCAGCAGATCTGCACTCACCCAGGCCTTGTGGGCTGAGCTGTCCGCCGGGGTCCTCCTCCACAGGCCCGGCGGCGCGCAGCCCTTCGGCTGGCGGGGTTGTAGGGCCGAGCCCGGTGTACTTCAGAAGCAGATTGGTGGCCAAGGCCCACCACACCAGTGCCAGAACAACGTCAATTCTCATCGTGGTGATGATAATTGAAATACGTCTGAATGTAAATTAGTGAAGAAGTGAGAGACAACGAGGAAAGCGAAAGTGAGCTGAGAGCCGGACGGCAACGGCAGCAGGAAAAGAGGGCAGCAGAAGTGTGTCCCGCCTCTTCCTCCTCCTTGCCGTGTTACCTAACTTATTAAGGATGGCGAATGCATGACGAGAGAGAGAGTTAGTAATTCTGTTAGTTATTCATTCATTCATTCAGTCAGTCAGTAAGGGTTTTTCAGTCACCGCCGAGTGGCCTAAGACTACCCACATGCTGTCCAGAAGACCACCCATCAACCCGGACTCTAAAAGGAACCGTCCAGTGAATCAAGAATGAGCTCCGGGGGCAGCAAGAGCCAAGCATAACTGGCGCCACTATAAAATTTCTTGCGCCATGACGGGCTTGGGCTATAGGCGGGATGTAAAGAAAAAAAATCCTAATCAGTCAGTTCGTCAGCCAATCAGTCATTTGTCACTAATAATTTTCCTTTCCTTACCTTTCCAGTAACTTCCCTGAGCGTCGCCTCCGCCGGGCTTCACCTCCGCAGCCCAGGTAAGTAGCCAATTAACGCCGTCGATAACTTACTTAGATATTCAGCGGCCCCAGAAAAATGTGTGGTGAAGATTTTTTATTTTAATGTACTGAAGTTGCGCGTTGCCTCTCTCTTTCCGTCCCCTTTTATTACACCACAATGGCCGTAGTGTGTAATGATGTGTTTAAGAGTACTGACAATTACCTGCGTTAAAATGATCAAAGGGATGCAGGAAATGTTACAGTGCCCGAGGTGGTTAGGGAAAAGTCAAAGTGATCAAGGGAAGGTGAAAGCGGTCAAGTGACGGTCAAAGTGCTCGTGACGGTCAAATTGCTCGTGACGGTCAATGTGGTCAGAAATTTCAAAACGGTCAAAGGTCAAGCCAATCCACCGTCAGACCTCTTGACAGCACTCGCCGTTGTTCAGCATTCTGCCACCAAGGTATGAGAAATTTTCCAAGATCTCAATTTCGTCACCACACGCATGGACAGACTGTACCGTTTCATCCAGCAAGCCTCCAAACACCTGCACCTTGGTAGTGGCTCAGAATATCTTGAGTCCCCTTTGCTTCGCCTCCTCGTTCAGTCCCGCGAGCCATCACCAGAATCTTCAGCGACTCCGCCATTACTGCATCATCGCCAAATTAAGGTCAGTGGTCATGGTATTAAGTTCAAAATTAGTCATACGGAATCGTTTTTAGGGGTGAATATCGTCCTGTCTGTTTCTCTTTTCGGTAGGGATGACTAGATATTTATGTGTTTGGCCGATTTTATTGGCTAGCTTCATTCATGAAAGGTTCGCTCCCATTACCTAACTATCACCCTCATCTGCCTCCTTGCACATGGTGGGGGAGGAGGCAGAGATGAGGGTTGGGTTACCGAGGTTTATGGTAACATGTTTTTACGGTACTGTCAATGAGACCAGTTTTTAATGCTTTATGAAATGTTACACTGAATTGGTATCGTATAGTATCATAGATAACCATATTGCGTTATTATTGTAAGGGTTGAATCATGGCTATGGACGGTTATTTTCAGTATTTAGTGTTTAATGATAGCTATTTTTATGGAGTTTTAGCATTTCGGTTCAGCATAACGAGATATATAGCTTGCGTTCATTGTCTTCTTCCTTAAGTTACTATCTGTATGCTTGTCGACTCACATCTGCTAAAGACTTTCCATGCATAATTTGCCTTATTTTCAACCCCTTCATTATTATCCTCCTCCTCCTCCTCCTCTTCCTCCTCTATCTCATTCCCATTCATCCTCTATTAATCAATTTTTTTTCTCAATTCTATTACGTCTTCCTTCGTCATATTATCAACCCAACCTACTTATCCTCATCTACTACTACTACTACTACTACTACTACTACTAATAATAATAATAATAATAATAATAATAATAATAATAATGATAATAATAATAATAATGATAATAATATAAGGATAACAAAATGAAGAACAAGAACAAGAACAAGAAAAAGAAAAGACGAAGAAAAAGAAAAGAAAACAGTAACAATAACAGAAACAACAATAACCAACAGCAACAAAACAAATCATATCGAAAAAAAAAAAAAAAAAAACAATCCCCAGAACACGTCACAAACAGGGAACGAACAAAACAGAAGTGGGTGACATTCCAACCCCAATCCCTTATAAAACCCTTCCTTAATGAGCGGCTGTCGAACACTAATAAATACAGATAAGATAAAGAAAAGGGCACATGAGCCTTTCCCCACGACCAGGTGTTGAGCTAATAAATCCCCAGGCAATTCAGGTAACCCTTATCTTCCCTTACACCAGAGACGAACGCAAGAACTTAAGCACCTACGCATGTTATATTCCTACGTCAATGTGTGTTGTTTTGCTCTCTCTCTCTCTCTCTCTCTCTCTCTCTCTCTCTCTCTCTCTCTCTCTCTCTCTCTCTCTCTAAATGACCCAAGAAAGTTTCAAGACGGAGAAGGACAAATGAGGAGCTTGTGCGAGTGGAAACAAGGACACAATAGCAATAAGACCGCAGGAAGTTCCATGAGAGATAGGAAAGGCGTGGGGAGCTTGGAGAAGACTGAAGAACAATTGCAAAAAGACCATTAAGGGAGTTTCATGAGAGTTTGGAAGGGCGTGGCGATCGAGCTTTATTGGAAACTGAATAACATGACCTAAGGGAGTATCAAGGAAGAGGTTGTACTTACCAAAGAGGGATGTTGGTGGAGGCTTTCCTGGGGCGATGGTGACCCTGTTCATGGTTGTCAAGAGGAGGTTGAATTTGCGTGTAATGAACCTGGAAGAAAATAAAATAAGGTTAAGTTGGGTTTAGAGTGATAGATTTTAGTGCGATTTCTAGGTTATGATATCATGTGACACTATAGGAAGATATTATAATTTGTTGGTGGTTTGATAAATAAAAGAAAGGCAATGAACGGAGAAATGCTTTTGTAATCTACGTACCAATGGAATAATCGCACAGTGTTGGTAAAATGAAACGAAACAAAAAAGGAATAAGTAGGAAGATAAACAAATTGGATACAAATAAATAAACTAGTAAATAAATAAGAAGCAAATAAATAAGAATAATAAGAATAAATGAATAAGATGAAGCAAATAAAAGGAAAAATGAATGAATAAGTTGCAAATCAGAGGATGAAAGGAAAACGGGTAGGCTATTAGGGACGGGCAAAAAGGTTATCAAACGAAGATAAATAAATAGGATGCAAATAAATAAATAAATAAGAGGTAAATAAATAAGAATAATAAGAATAAATAAATAAGATGAAGCAAATAAAATGAAGAATGAATGAATGTTACAAATCAGAGGAGGAAAGGCAAAAGGGTAGGCTATATGTCTGACGGGCAAGAATTAAGGTTATCAAACAAACATATCTGTCGAGTATGATGGTAAAGCTTTATCAAAATTACTCTTTAATCACTCGTTTATGAGCGGGTTAACTTAATAAACATGGTATACCTAATAAAAATAATAAATGTAGTAGATACATAAGCGTGGATTCATTTTCCAAGTATTTGACCCTTTCAGTTAAAAAAAATGTCGATATATATATTCTACTACATTCCATATATTCCTTCTCGGTATATTAAGTGTGTGTTGGATTTACAGATATAGTAGCTTATAATATTTGTATCATCCCGGCTCTCCCTTTTGTACTGTGCTCAATAATATTAAGAATTATTCGTTTGAAGCAGCATAGTTGAGGTTGACCGTAGACTCATTTTACATTATTCACCCCTACAATATATGTTTTCTTTGTTGTTGTTTAGTAGAAAATGGGTTTTCGATGATAGGCTATGAAAATAAGTGAGAAATAATACCACTAATAATTATACCATACCACAACCCCTACAACCCATCAACCACCACTATAACTACCACCACACTAAATACCACCTTCTTTAACCCACTGTTCCTTACCTCACAACCCTTACTACCACTATACTACCACCACAACCACAACCACCCACTGAGACCAATATATAACTATCACTACCTTCTTTAGCCTACTGCTCCACTCCTCACACCACTAACCACCCACACCCACCTACTACCACTTCCACTACTACCACAACCACTACCACACACACGCCTAAGATCACTACAACCATCACCACCCTCTATATAGCATACGATTAACTAACTAACTAACTAATTAACCCCGCCACTACTGATACTACCACCACCACAACCACTCACCCACTTAATTACCACCTCTACAACTACCACATACCCTCTTTAATTAAGGGTGCGGCCACACTACACGCGGTTTGCTGGGAGGGTAGAGGGTAGCGGGCACAGATCGAGTTAAATATATGAAGGAAGGAAGATATGAGAAGTAAGGAGAAAATAAGAAGAAATGTGAAGAAACACACACACACACACACACACACACACACACACACACACACACACACACACACACACATATATATACACACACACACACACACACACACACACACACACACACACACACACACACACACACACACACCACTTCTCCACTCCACACACCACCACCACTACTCCACCCACCACCACTTCTACTACTCCACCCACCACCACATCTACTCCACCCACCACCACATCTACTACTCCACCCACCACCACCGACTACTCCACCCACCACCACTTCTACTACTCCACCCACCACCACCACTACTCCACCCACCACCACTTCTACTACTCCACCCACCACCACCACTACTCCACCCACCACCACTTCTACTACTCCACCCACCACCACTTCTACTACTCCACCCACCACCACTTCTACTACTCCACCCACCACCACTTCTACTACTCCACCCACCACCACTTCTACTACTCCACCCACCACCACTTCTACTACTCCACCCACCACCACTTCTACTACTCCACCCACCACCACTTCTACTACTCCACCCACCACCACTCTACTACTCCACCCACCACCACTTCTACTACTCCACCCACCACCACTTCTACTACTCCACCCACCACCACTTCTACTACTCCACCCACCACCACTTCTACTACTCCACCCACCACCACGACTACTACTCCACCCACCACCACTTCTACTACTCCACCCACCACCACTTCTACTACTCCACCCACCACCACTTCTACTACTCCACCCACCACCACCACTACTCCACCCACCACCACTTCTACTACTCCACCCACCACCACAACTACTACTCCACCCACCACCACTTCTACTACTCCACCCACCACCACTTCTACTACTCCACCCACCACCACTTCTACTACTCCACCCACCACCACTTCTACTACTCCACCCACCACCACTTCTACTACTCCACCCACCACCACTTCTACTACTCCACCCACCACCACTACTACTACTCCACCCACCACCACTTCTACTACTCCACCCACCACCACCACTACTCCACCCACCACCACTTCTACTACTCCACCCACCACCACTTCTACTACTCCACCCACCACCACCACTACTCCAACCACCACCACTTCTACTACTCCACCCACCACCACTTCTACTACTCCACCCACCACCACCACTACTACTCCACCCACCACCACTTCTACTACTCCACCCACCACCACTTCTACTACTCCACCCACCACCACTTCTACTACTCCACCCACCACCACCACTACTCCTACACCTACCACCACTTCTACTACTCCACCCACCACCACCACTACTCCACCCACCACCACTTCTACTACTCCACCCACCACCACCACTACTCCACCCACCACCACCACTACTACAATACCAACCACCACCACTTCTACTACTCCACCCACCACCACCACTACTCCTACACCTACCACCACTACTGCTACACCCACCACCACCACTACCACACCCAGTACCACCTCCGCTAATACAATACCAACTACCACTACTACTGCACCCACCACCACCACCACCACCACCACTACAACACCGACACCCACCACCACTACATCAACTGCAACTTTACCCCCTACAATAACAACTAGCACCACCACAACCTTAGCAACCCCCACCATCGACACCACCACAGACACGACCTCTCTTGACCCCGCCACGACTACAAGTGATGACTATTGGACGACTACAGAGGACGATGACTCAGTGGTGACCCTTCCTGACGGTGACAACAACAGCATCTTGGGCCTGTCCATGTTTGAGTTCATCGTCGTCCTTCTCTCCTCCTTCCTCCTCCTCCTCGTCCTCTTCACTTGCTTCCTCATGCTGATTTTCAAGAGGAAGAGGAGGATCTACGTCAGAGTGAGTTCTTCTGTACTTTGGTTCCTCTTGAAGACTTTGAGGTTCATGGCTTTTGGAGTGTAGCAAAATCCTTCGTAGCATTCATGAAGTCAGTCATTTTTTCATCAATTAGAAACTTTACTTACATTTCCCTCAGTTTTCAAGAGGAAGATCTACGGCAGAGTTTGTTTTTACTTCACTTACTCCTAAAGACTTTGTGGTCCATGTTTTTTTGGAGTGTATATAAAGATTTTCCGTAATATTCACAGAAGCCAGTCAGTCAGTTCGTCAATAATAACAAACTTTCCCTTTTCAGTAGTCAGTGTTTCCGTAACGATATGATTTTGAGGTTCATGTTTTTTGAGTTGTCTAAAGATCTTCCGTACCATTCATGAAAGCCACCTAGTCATTTCATCAATAATAACAACCTTTCCTCTTCTTATCGTTATCACTATTCCGGTAGCGACATGGTTACTCTAGTGTTCTGAGCCTCAAAAGCCGCTGTTGTGAGAGTTGGTAATCCTCCTATGCCAACACTTCCTTTACGTGTGTTCAGAAAGCAATCACATCCCTTTTCTTTTCCCGTAGCGACATGGTTACTCTAGTGTCCTAAGCCTCAAAAAACACTGTTGTGAGAGTTGGTAATCCTCCTATGCCAACACCTCCTTCACGTATGTTCAGAAAGCAATCACATCCCTTTTTCTTTTGGCACCCAGTTTTTCCTCATTTCCAGGTTGTCACATAGAGTTGCCAGTCCTGCACCAACACTACTGGCACGTCTGTTCATAAAGCAATCACAACCCTTTTTCTTTTGGCACCCAGTTTTTCCTCATTTCCAGGTTGTCACATAGAGTTGCTAGTCCTGCACCAACACTACTGGCACGTCTGTTCATAAAGCAATCACATCCCTTTTCATTCTCTAACCAGTTTTCCTCACTCCTCCAGGTTGTCCCTTACACACCACGCGCAGCTCCTATGAAATTCCCTCGCACACCTTTGCCTCAAGTAATACCCACGTCGGAGCTCATCCCGAGGCCAATACTACGGCATACCTCACTTAGCAACGACAGGAAGCCTCGGTCCGTCAGCTGGGAGTACGGTGGAGAGCCCGGCGGAGGGAGGTGGGACGCAGGCAACCACAACCCAACACCCCAACGGCACTACATCACCCTCGACGCCCAGCCAGTCCGCCACGACCCTGGGGATGTCTATAGCATCTCCCAAGGCTTCGACTCCTGGGGGAATGACATGCAGAGACCCCAGGAGCCTACCAATGCCCTCTGGCGAGACGCTCCCTGGGCAGATAATAACATATACGAGTGGCGCCGATAATGTGATACTTAGGAAGGTTATATTCTTACACAATTCAATGCCCAAGCACATATATTTGATGAGGCTTTCGTAAGAGTTGTGGGAATTTCCATGGGTAGTTTTGTGACCCTGGTGGTAGTTTGACCATTCTTCTGTACCGTGAACCTAAAAAGACACCCATGAGAACCTGATTGATCTCCTCTTCGGCCTCTGGAAATAGGTGATGTAAGAGGAGGACGCGTCTGAGCATACCGTGGGCATTCCCATGGGTAGTTTTGTGACCCTGGTGGTAGTTTGACCCTTCTTTTGTACCGTGAACCTAAAAAGACACCCATGAGAACCGGATTGATCTCCTCTTCGGCTTCTGGAAATAGGTGATGTGAGAGGAGGACGCGTCTGAGCATACCGTGGGCATTTCCATGGGTAGTTTTGTGACCCTGGTGGTAGTTTGACCCTTCTTTTGTACCGTGAACCTAAAAAGACACCCATGAGAACCTGATTAATCTCCTTTTCGGCCTCTGGAAATAGGTGATGTGAGAGGAGGAATCGTCTGAGCATGCCGACCTTCTTATGCTGAACCTAAAGACTCCTATCACTTGCAGAAAACAAGAAAACAAGCCATGCATGTTCGAAGCCAGCAGAACGAGTAGCACGAATGACATATATACCACGCTGCCAAAAACAGGATGCATATGAAGTGAAAGAAACATGGACTTGAAGACAAAAGAAGCCAAGTTTAGTAAGGCTTCCATATTCCTCCTTTTCAACTAGAGGATTCACGGCAAACGCAAAAAAAGAAAAAGAAAAAAAAAAAAAACGTTTGAGGTTCCCGATTCTTTACGAGAGTGTTCATATTAAATGGAAAACACGACTGCTTAAGAAAATGTCACCTAAATAGCTATTGCTACGTAAGATTGCCACCGATAAAAACAACCGTATGAGGAATTAGTCACCAAAACACACTTGTGACACCGTTGGAAAAATGTGTGAGAATAGAAACTAAAAAAACAACAGCTTAAAACTCCTGAATCAGTCATTAACACGTAGGAATGACACCACCAACACGATATTCCTACTTTTCAACAAACAAGACAAAAACAGTGTACTTGGAAAATGTACTTGGAAAATGTACTTGGTAAATGTCATGTCTTGGTTAAATGTCATGTACTTGGAAAATGTCACTTCAATATGAGTAGAATATCGTGAGTTTTAGAAGTAGTTAACCTTCCTGAAGTGACTCGTTACAAAGTCGTCATTTTGTGTTTGACGTGTAAACTCGAGGAAACGAGGAAAATGAATTAGTTTGAAGGTGGACTGCTGTGAATCCTTTTGAGGGAAGAAGACTGATGTGCGTCCTGAGAAACTTACATATCAAACATTATATAGACTAAATAACTACCATGAGTAAAAATGCTAGAATAACAAACATATTTTTAGCATCATACATTTTCCCACACGTACAAGACAGGACATGAAACGGTACACTATTTTTTTTTTTTTACAACAAAGGAGACAGCTCAAGGGCACAAAAAAGGAAATAATAATAAAAAAGCCCACTATTCGCTGCTCCTAACTATTTTTTTTTATTCAGAAACACATACTATTAAAGGATGCAAAGATTTATATGTATTAGAGCCATGCACAAACTGTAGAAATGTTTAGGTTTACAAAATCATTCGGATCATTGTAATTTTTTTTAAAGAATATTCATTTATGCTATTAATGATGTGGTGTGTGTGTGTGTGTGTGTGTGTGTGTGTGTGTGTGTGTGTGTGTGTGTGTGTGTTTATTTATTCGCATTCAAGTATCTATGTTTAACAGAAGCTAAATAAAGTAGACAGCAAAAATACCTCAATATAATAAGCCGGTCAAATGAGTAGAAAGTCAGTTCAGCAAAACAACAACAACAACAACAACAACAAAAACGATTTTAAATACCACCACCACCACCACCAACAACAACAACAACAACAGCCGTAAGTCACCTTAAACACCATAGATTCCACATGCCTCTATAGTTAATACCAACATACCAGTGCCTTACGCAACAACAACAACAACAACAACAATAATAATAATAATAATAATAATAATAATAATAATAATAATAATAATAATATGGATAACAAAATGAAGAACAAGAACAAGAAGAACAAGAGCAAGAACAAGAAAAATAAGAAGACGAAGAAAAAGAAAAAAAAAAACTAACAATAACAGAAACAACAATAACCAACAGCAACAAAACAAATCATATCGAAAAACAAAAACAAAAAACACACACATAGAAAAACAATCCCCAGAACACGTCACAAACAGGAAACGAACAAAACAGAAGTGGGTGACATTCCAACTCCAATCCCTTATAAAACCCTTCCTTAATGATCGGCTGTCGAACACTAATAAATACAGATAAGATAAAGAAAAGGGCACGTGAGCCTTTCCCCCACGACCAGGTGTTGAGCTAATAAATCCTCAGGTAATTCAGGTAACCCTTATCTTCGCTTACACCTGAGACGAACGCAAGAACTTAAGCACCTACGCATGTTATATTCTTACGTCAATGTGTGTTGTTTTGCTCTCTCTCTCTCTCTCTCTCTCTCTCTCTCTCTCTCTCTCTCTCTCTCTCTCCCAACGTTGTCCAGTGTCGCGGTATTTATACATCATTTTTGTTATTATCCTAAAAACGACACAATCTCAACACTATGACCATATTAGATTATCCAGCCATTTAATTAAATTAATTGAAAGGTATTAAGTAGCTGACATATGAGAGGAAGCGAGAAGTCTTGAGAGTGTGTGGCAGATATGTGGGGCGGTGCTGACCCACATAGGCCTACACCCCACCGGCCAGTTTCAAATGGAAATACTACAGTACCTTTAGGATAAATTTACTGATAGATAGAAAGGTTTTAAGAAACGTGAGAAATACAGCGCGGTTTGGTGCAAGATGTTCCGGGCTCGAAGATAAATTGTACCAGACCTTTGGCCCGAAGAACCGCCGGTGACCGAGAGAGCCTGCCAGGGTTGAGGAAGCCTGGGGGAGGGGGGGGGGGAGGTAGAATGGGAGGCCGACGATAGGGGAGTTACGCCGGGGGGGAAAGGATGGGGAGAACGAAGGATGAGGATGGGGAGGCCGACGATAGGGGAGTTACGTCGGGGGGAAGGATGGGGAGGGAAAAGATGAGGATAGGGAGGCCGACGATAGGGGAGTTTCGCCGGGGAATGATGGGAGGGGAAGGATGGGAGGGGAGGGGTGGATTCCTCAACAGGAACGAGCTCAGTAGAGCATATCGTGGTCATTATTGTAGATAGCCCTCGTCAGTGTCACAGATTCCGTCGACTGGAACGTGCTCAATACTGTAATCCAAGTCATCTGTATCCTTGGCCTCCTCGACGGGAACGAGTGACGTTTGAAGATTGGGCTCGTCATCTGCAGGACCGACTTCCTCAGATTCATGGGCGGCATGTCCTCCATTTTCAACGTTGGGGATGACCATCTCTTTAACAAGGTCGTTATTTTCTTCCATGAAGATGTCCAGCGCTTTCACAAGGTCGTCATTTTCTTCCATGAAGATGTCCAGCACTTTGATAAGGTCGTCATTTTCTTCACTGGAGATGGCCACCGCTTTGACAAGCTCGTCATCTTCAGCCTTGGATATGGCCACCTCTTTTACAAGCTCGTCATCTTCAGCCTTGGGGATGTCCAGCGCTTTTACAAGCTCGTCATCTTCAGCCTTGCAGATATCCAGCGCTTTTACAAGTTCGTCATCTTCAGCCTTGCAGATATCCAGCGCTTTTACAAGTTCGTCATCTTCAGCCTTGCAGATATCCAGCGCTTTTACAAGTTCGTCATCTTCAGCCTTGCAGATATCCAGCGCTTTTACAAGTTCGTCATCTTCAGCCTTGCAGATATCCAGCGCTTTTACAAGCTCGTCATCTTCAGCCTTGCAGATATCCAGCGCTTTTACAAGTTCGTCATCTTCAGCCTTGCAGATATCCAGCGCTTTTACAAGCTCGTCATCTTCAGCCTTGCAGATATCCAGCGCTTTACAAGTTCGTCATCTTCAGCCTTGCAGATATCCAGCGCTTTACAATGTCGTCATCTTCAGCCTTGCAGATATCCAGCGCTTGTTCAAGTTCGTCATCTTCAGCCTTGCAGATATCCAGCGCTTGTGCAAGGTCGTCATCTTCAGCCTTGCAGATATCCAGCGCTTGTACAAGGTCGTCATCTTCAGCCTTGCAGATATCCAGCGCTTGTGCAAGGTCGTCATCTTCAGCCTTGCAGATATCCAGCGCTTGTGCAAGGTCGTCATCTTCAGCCTTGCAGATATCCAGCGCTTGTACAAGGTCGTCATCTTCAGCCTTGCAGATATCCAGCGCTTGTACAAGGTCGTCATCTTCAGCCTTGCAGATATCCAGCGCTTGTACAAGGTCGTCATCTTCAGCCTTGCAGATATCCAGCGCTTTTACAAGGTCGTCATCTTCAGCCTTGCAGATATCCAGCGCTTGTACAAGGTCGTCATCTTCAGCCTTGCAGATATTCAGCGCTTGCAAGGTCGTCATCTTCAGCCTTGCAGATATCCAGCGCTTGTACAAGCTCGTCATCTTCAGCCTTGCAGATATCCAGCGCTTGTACAAGGTCGTCATCTTCAGCCTTGCAGATATCCAGCGCTTTTACAAGGTCGTCATCTTCAGCCTTGCAGATGTCCAGCGCTTTTACAAGGTCGTCATCTTCAGCCTTGCAGATGGCCAGCGCTTTTACAAGGTCGTCATCATCACCCTTGCAGATGGCCAGCGCTTTTACAAGGTCGTCATCTTCAGCCTTGAAGATGGCCAGCGCTTTTACAAGTTCGTCATTCTTTTCCATGAAGATGTTCAGCGTTTTGACAAGGTCGTTAATTTCATCCATGGAGATGGCCAACGCCTTAACAAAGTCGTCATTTTCTTTCTTGGACATGGCCAGCGCTTTGAAAAGGTTGTTATTTTCTTCCATGAAGATGTCCAGCGCTTTTACAAGGTCGTTATTTTTATCCCTGGAAATGGCCAGCGCTTTGACTAAGTCGTCATTTTCTTCCTTGAACATGTCCAGCGCTTTTACAATGTCGTTATTTTCATCCTTGGAAATGTCCAGCGCTCTGACAAGATCGTTATTTTCAGCCTTGGATATGGCCAGCGCCTTGACAATGTCGATATTTTCATCCTTGGAAATGTCCAGCGCTCTGACAAGATCGTTATTTTCAGCCTTGGATATGGCCAGCGCCTTGACAATGTCGTTATTTTCATTCTTGGAAATGTCCAGCGCTCTGACAAGATCGTTATTTTCAGCCTTGGATATGGCCAGCGCCTTGACAATGTCGTTATTTTCATCCTTGGAAATGTCCAGCGCTCTGACAAGATCGTTATTTTCATCCTTGGAAATGTCCAGCGCTCTGACAAGATCGTTATTTTCAGCCTTGGATATGGCCAGCGCTTTGATAAGGTCGTTATTTTCATCCTTGGAAATGTCCAGCGCTCTGACAAGATCGTTATTTTCAGCCTTGGATATGGCCAGCGCTCTGACAAGATCGTTATTTTCATCCTTGGAAATGTCCAGCGCTCTGACAAGATCGTTATTTTCATCCTTGGAAATGTCCAGCGCTCTGACAAGATCGTTATTTTCAGCCTTGGAAATGTCCAGCGCTCTGACAAGATCGTTATTTTCATCCTTGGAAATGTCCAGCGCTCTGACAAGATCGTTATTTTCAGCCTTGGAGATTTCCAGCGCTTTGATAAGGTCGATACTTTCATCCTTGGAAATGTCCAGCGCTCTGACAAGATCGTTATTTTCAGCCTTGGATATGGCCAGCGCTTTGATAAGGTCGTTATTTTCTTGCCGGGAGAAAGACACGACTTTTTGCTGCCTGTCAATTTCATTCCTAGCGTTAGACAGATCACTAAGCAGGCCGTGGTTTTCTTCCTGGAATAAGGACACGAATTTTCGGAGCCTGTGAATTATTTTTCCAGCGTTAGATAAGTCACTGAGCAGGACGCTATTTTCGCGTCGCGATAAGTGCAGGTCATTGATCAGGCCGCTGTTTTCTTCCTCCAGCGCTAATCTTTGCTGCTCTTTCTCTCTCCAAGCCGTTTCTTGAGCCAGCACCGCCCTGTGCAGGACGCTGGCTTCATCTATGGCCTGAAGTAGAAGGACGGACAAGAGGGCGTTTTGTCTTTTTAGGTCCTGCAACGCCAGCTGACTCCGCTCTTGTTCGGCCAGCATATCAGCAATCACCCAGGCCTTGTGGGCCCAGCTGTCCGCCGGGGGTCCTCCCTCCACAGGCCTGGCGGCGCGCAGCCCTTCGGCTGGCGGGGTTGTGGGGCCGAGCCCGGTGTACTCCAGAAGCAGATTGGTGGCCAAGGCCCACCACACCAGTGCCAGAACAACGTCAATTCTCATCGTGGTGATGATAATTGAAATACGTCTGAATATAAATAAGTGCAGAAGTGAGAGACAACGAGGGAAAGCGAAAGTGAGCTGAGAGCCGGACGGCAACGGCAGCAGGAAAAGAGGGCAGCAGAAGTGTGTCCCGCCTCTTCCTCCTCCTTGCCGTGTTACCTAACTTATTAAGGATGGCGAATGCATGACGAGAGAGAGTTAGTAATTCTGTTAGTCATTCATTCATTCATTCAGTCAGTCAGTAAGGCTTTTTCAGTCACCGCCGAGTGGCCTAAGACTACCCACATGCTGTCCAGAAGACCACCCATCAACCCGGACTCTAAAAGGAACCGTCCAGTGAATCAAGAATGAGCTCCGGGGAGCAGCAAGAGCCAAGCATAACTGGCGCCACTATAAAATTTCTTGCGCCATGACGGGCTTGGGCTATAGGCGGGATGTAAAGAAAAAAAATCCTAATCAGTCAGTTCGTCAGCCAATCAGTCATTTGTCACTAATAATTTTCCTTTCATTACCTTTCCAGTTACTTCGCGGAGCGTCGCCTCCCTCCGGGCTTCACCGACGAATCCCAGGTATGTATCCAATTACCGCCGTCGATAAATTACTTAGATATTCAGCTTCCCCATAAAAATGTGTGGTGAAGATTTTTTTATTTTAATGTACGGAAGTTGCGCGTTGCCCTCTCTTTCCGTCCCCTTTTATTACACCACAATGGCCGTAGTGTGTAATGATGTGTTTAAGAGTACTGACAATTACCTGCGTTAAAATGATCAAAAGGGATGCATGAAATGTTACAGTGCCCGAGGTGATTAGGGAAAAGTCAAAGTGATCAAGGGAAGGTGAAAGCGGTCAAGTGACGGTCAAAGTACTCGTGGCGGTCAAATTGCTCGTGACGGTCAATATGGTCAGAAATTTCAAAACGGTCAAAGGTCAAGCCAATCCACCGTCAGACCTCTTGACAGCACTCGCCGTTGTTCAGCATTCTGCCACCAAGGTATGAGAAATTTTCCAAGATCTCAATTTCGTCACCACACGCATGGACAGACTGTACCGTTTCATCCAGCAAGCCTCCAAACACCTGCACCTTGGTAGTGGCTCAGAATATCTTGAGTCCCCTTTGCTTCGCCTCCTCGTTCAGTCCCGCGAGAGCCATCACCAGAATCTTCAGCGACTCAGCCAGGATTACTGCATCATCGCCAAATTAAGGTCAGTGGTCATGGTATTAAGTTCAAAATTAGTCATACGGAATCGTTTTTAGGAGTTAATATCGTCATGTCTGTTTCTCTTTTCGGTAGGGATGACTAGATATTTATGTTTTTGGCCGATTTTATTTGCTAGATTAATTCATGAAAGGTTCGCTCCCATTACCTAACTATCACCCCTCATCTGCCTCCTTGCACATGGTGGGGGAGGAGGCAGAGATGAGGGTTGGGTTACCGAGGTTTATGGTAACATGTTTTTACGGTACTGTCAATGAGACCAGTTTTTAATGCTTTATGAAATGTTACACTGAATTGGTATCGTATAGTATCATAGATAACCATATTGCGTTATTATTGTAAGGGTTGAATCATGGCTATGGACGGTTATTTTCAGTATTTAGTGTTTAATGATAGCTATTTTTATGGAGTTTTTAGCATTTCGGTTCAGCATAACGAGATATATAGCTTGCGTTCATTGTCTTCTTCCTTTAGTTACTATCTGTATGCTTGTCGACCCGCATTTACTGAAGACTTTCCATGCATAATTTGCCTTATTTTCAACCCCTTCATTATTATCCTCCTCCTCCTCCTCTATCTCATTCCCATTCATCCTCTATTAATCAATTTTTTTTCAATTTTATTACGTCTTCCTTCGTCACATTATCAACCCAATCTACTTATCCTCATGTACTACTGCTACTACTACTACTACTACTACTAATAATAATAATAATAATAATAATAATAATAATAACAATGATAATAATAATAATAATGATAATAATATAAGGATAACAAAATGAAGAACAAGAACAAGAACAACAAGAAAAGAAAGGACGAAGAAAAAGAAAATAAAACAGTAACAATAACAGAAACAACAATAACCAACAGCAACAAAACAAATCATATCGAAAAAAAAAAAAAAAAATCCCCAGAACACGTCACAAACAGGGAACGAACAAAACAGAAGTGGGTGACATTCCAACCCCAATCCCTTATAAAACCCTTCCTTAATGAGCGGCTGTCGAACACTAATAAATACAGATAAGATAAAGAAAAGGGCACGTGAGCCTTTCCCCACGACCAGGTGTTGAGCTAATAAATCCTCAGGTAATTCAGGTAACCCTTATCTTCGCTTACACCTGAGACGAACGCAAGAACTTAAGCACCTACGCATGTTATATTCCTACGTCAATGTGTGTTGTTTTGCTCTCTCTCTCTCTCTCTCTCTCTCTCTCTCTCTCTCTCTCTCTCTCTCTCTCTCTCTCTCTCTCTCTCTCTCTCTAGTTTCAAGACGGAGAAGGACAAATGAGGAGCTTGTGCGAGTGGAAACAAGGACACAATAGCAATAAGACCGCAGGAAGTTCCATGAGAGATAGGAAAGGCGTGGGGAGCTTGGAGGAGACTGAAGAACAATTGCAAAAAGACCATTAAGGGAGTTTCATGAGAGTTTGGAAGGGCGTGGCGATCGAGCTTTATTGGAAACTGAATAACATGACCTAAGGGAGTATCAAGGAAGAGGTTGTACTTACCAAAGAGGGATGTTGGTGGAGGCTTTCCTGGGGCGATGCTGACCTTGTTCCTGTTCGTGGTTGTCAAGTGGAAGCTGAATTGACGTGTAATGAACCTGGAAGAAGAAGAAAAATAAGGTTAAATTGGGTTTAGAGTGATAGATTTTAGGGCGATTTCTAGGTTACGATATGACGTGACACTATAGGAAGATATTATAATTTGTTGGTGGTTTGATAAATAAAAAGAAAGGCAATGAACGGAGAGAATTGCTTTTGTAATCTACGTACCAATGGAATAATCGCAGTGTTGGTAAAATGATACGAAAAAAAAGGAATAAGTAGGAAGATAAACAAATTGGATACAAATAAATAAACTAGTAAATAAATAAGAAGCAAATAAATAAGAATAATAAGAATAAATGTATAAGATGAAGCAAATAAAAGGAAAAATGAATGAATAAGTTACAAATCAGAAAATGAAAGGAAAACGGGTAGGCTATTAGGGACGGGCAAGAAGGTTATCAAACAAAGATAAATAAATAGGATGCAAATAAATAAATAAATAAGAGGTAAATAAATAAGAATAATAAGAATAAATAAATAAGATGAAGCAAATAAAATGAAGAATGAATGAATGTTACAAATCAGAGGAGGAAAGGCAAAAGGGTAGGCTATATGTCTGACGGGCAAGAATTAAGGTTATCAAACAAACATATCTGTCGAGTATGATGGTAAAGCTTTATCAAAATTACTCTTTAATCACTCGTTTATGAGCGGGTTAACTTAATAAACATGGTATACCTAATAAAAATAATAAATGTAGTAGATACATAAGCGTGGATTCATTTTCCAAGTATTTGACCCTTTCAGTTAAAAAAAATGTCTATATATATATTCTACTACATTCCATATATCCCTTCTCGGTATATTAAGGGTGGTATTGCTAGACGGAAGGTCGAGGACAAGTTACTTCCCATGAAGTCAAGTCGTTACTGAGAGCAAGGCAAGTATAGAGAAGGTATCGTCATACAGGCGGGAGGAAATCACTCGTTGGCAACTCCTATAGCCTTCACGCTTGGCCACGCCCCATCCTCGTTGTCTGCCCTAACCGACGACTTCACACACCTCACTCCCACCCTGTTTCCTGACCCCAACATTCATTTTTACGAAAAACTAAGACCACCATCATCTTCTTGAGAAAATTCTGCATCACACTAGCATAAATTTGTAACAATAATGTAAAATTACACATACGAAAATCAGAGTTAAGTGAAGGATGGAGTAAACATGTTCTTGCACTTATTTCCCTTCAACTCCTTAGTACTCAGCTGGTTTTCGTCGTATCACTTTTATAAGCCCAGATCCTGAATCTGCATGCTTTTCTGCTTCTGATGGTGTGTGGTATCTCCCGAGGTAAAAATATACATAGGGTCAAAATCGCCGCCGAATGTAAGCCGAGCCGTGACGCCTTCATTCACTTCGGCATTTGTTTACTCAAGTCAGACTCGCCGCTCACACACAGATGGGGCGTGAGGTGAGCGGCGAGTCTGACTTGAGTAAACAAATGCCGAAGCTAATGAACACCGTCACGGCGTGATATTTGGAGGTGTTTTTGACCTATGTACCACACACCATCAGAAACAGAAAAAACATGAAAATTTCGTACTAAGTGAAGGAATGATGAGTGAAGGTGTAATCGATTTGAGTGAACAACGAGATGAAACGAAATAAACTCGAGGAAGGGGCGGAGCTTATCGAGACGCCAGCCAATCATCGTCCAGGATGAGATGCCGTGAACATTTCTATTTATATTTTTATTCACCGACAATTTGCTTCACAGGGTCTATAACAAAAAACCCACATCTTATTTTATTTTATTGTAGTAGTTTATAACATAAAAAAACATCCGAGAGGTCCTAATAAAAAAGATCACTTCAAAATTTGGTTCTTCACGTTCTATGAGAGTGACTATACCTCTCTATACTTGCCTTGACTGAGAGTACTTGAAATGCCCGCCAAAATACTGGAACATGGTCGAGTGTCGAGGACACGGGTACCCCCGTGTCTTCGTCGAAATCGTGATTTAAATTGTTATCAGAATTTAGACTGAATGTAAAAAATACAATAAATTATAAAATAAATTTTCGGGAAAAAAATATCCTATTAGGCAGAACACTAGTGTTTCTCTGATAACAGTACCCGTTCCGCGTTTTACAAGAATAAGGCGTCGTGACGACAACAAGCTCCCCCCTCCGGCCTGGCGTCACGCGGGAGAGGAAGGCTGCCGCCATTACTACAATTCATCATCCATATACAGGTAAGACCAAGCGTATTTTCCCGGCTGTGAATGATTGTTTAGTGTTTTTAAAGTGGCAGGATACGTTAGGCGGGATAAGGCGTGTTTACAACTTGCTGGAAGGCTGACAGGAGGCTCGCCTTTCATCGCCATGCCGTAGCCCCAACAAAATGTATTATTACACCCGGGTGAGGGAGCTTGACAGGATGTATAATCTTATTATTCGTGCTTGGTAATACTAAGAGGTCTCCGTGGTCTAGTGGTCAGCGTGGCTGACTACTACGCGGCCCCGTGTCCGAATCATGACCCGAGGAGTCAGCGTGCTGCTCACCCAGCTGTTCATCCTCCCTCTCGGGCTGGTTGATAAATGGGTACCTGGGGAAACCTGGGGAAGGTAAACTGTGGTAACCCGGATGTCACACTGGCCCTGTGTCCCGGGGTGTTGGGCTCCCTCCTACCACAGGCTCACGTGTTCATGCAACGGAGAACCCACGCGCAGCTCAGCTATAGCGTGTGCCCCCAACTTTACCTTAACTTTGGTAATACTACAGTGAGCCTGACGCCAGTAAACCTCAATAAGTATGAATTGTGAATGCTATGAAATAGGTCAAGGAAGCAGCCTTCATTACTGAGCCTGCCCACCCCAGCATGGCCAATATTAATATTTCACACCATTATGGGGAATAATTACATTGGCCATCTAAGCTCAAGCTTATATTCAGACAGACCTTGATGCTTAAGTTCCACTTCAAATGAAAATAATCCTTGATGAGGGTGATGACACAAAAGATTAAATATAATTTTTATTACAGAAAAAGCAGCAATGGCAGCCTACAGACACCTGCTACGTAGAGTGGCTCACGTGGGACAATGGGAAGACCTGGCCATCAGGAGGAGAACCCGTTTGTTCAGGAGCCGTAGGGATCCCTTTGAAATGTACTCGGAAGAGGAGTTCACTCAACGCTTTCGGCTCTCCAAGCAAGTCACCCTGGATCTCTTATCAAAAATCCAGCACCTATTGCCAGATTCTACCAGGAAAAGAGGTAAGCTTAAAATATCATGGGTCTGAAAATATAAAAATGCCATTCTTTACAGGTACTTTAATCAGACCTGATCAAGCTGTGGCTAGCAAGATTAATGTACTGATGCTTAACTGCAACAGGAGCCGATTCAGGAAAAAAGTTTGCCGGAGGCCCGATTGTTGAAAAGTCCGATGAAATTGCCTACCACACAATTTGGAATGTTCTGCGAGTTTTGTTGTTATAGCCGCAGCGCACTTCTGAGCTAGTTTCAGTATTCGCTCAGGACCATGGGGGGCGGCCCTGGGTCCCCTTTAGATCTGCCAACGAACCACAACCATAAACAGGGACAGCCCTGATAGTTCTCAAATTATACGAGGTGCCAAAGTCACAGATCCATACCCTAGTTATTCTCAGCTATGTAAAAATATGTCTACATATATGTCTATGATTTTTTTGTCAAATTATCATTCTTAAGGAATAAATGTTTATTTCATATTTCCTAGCGATAGAGTTTAGGTCAAAGCAAACAATTCAGTTCAACATATCTTTTGACACACTTTTCTAACATGAGTTTCTGTTGTCAGCCATAATTTCTGTGGGGGGGAGCCTTAAAATGCCCCTAAAAGTGCCTATTTACAAAATATTCCCTCACCTGCACATCCTTGCTTCGATCGCTACCCTCTTCCCCCGCCCACCTCATGAAACTATGATGCCTTATAGACCCCTGCAAAAATCTGCAAAAATTATGGGCTTGGTTATTGATTGGTTGAAAAGTAGGATAAGGCAGTCATCCACATTCTCAGTGAAAGTAAGGTGAAGGTAGGGGCACATACTATAGTTGCACATGGCCTGAGTGCTGACCTCTGTCACATTAGCACTATAGCCTGTGGTGGATATGAACCCATTACCCCAAAAGAGAGGGCAGGTGTAACATCTGGGTTACCACAGGTTTCCACAGGTACCCATTAATTTGACAGGCACAAGAGGGAGAATGAACAGTTGGGTGAGGTGCACACCGACTGGGATTTGAACCTAGATCTGTGGATTTGTAGCTTGGCACGATAACCACATCACCATGGAGGTGCAGTCATCAGGAATTATTATTATTGCTATTATTATTATTATTATTATTATTATTATTATTATTATTATTATTATTATTATTATTATTATTATTATTTATTGTTATTATAATTATAATTATTATTATTTTCATTATTATTAATTAATTTATTATTATTATTATTATATATTTTTTTATAATTATATATAATTATTATTATTTTCATTATTATTAATTAATTTATTATTATTATTATTATTATTATTATTATTATTATTATTATTATTTACTGTTATAATTATTGTTATTATTTTCATTATTATTAATTAATTTATTATTATTATCATTATTATTATTATTATTATTATTATTATTATTATTATTATTATTATTATTATTATTATTATTATTATTTATTATTATTATTATTATTATTATTATTATTATTATTATTATTATTATTATTATTATTATTATTATTATTATTATTATTATTATTATTATTATTATTATTATTTTTGTTATTATTATTAGCATTATTATTTTCATTATTATTATTATTATTATTATTATTATTATTATTAATATTATAATTATTATTATTATTAATATTATCATTATTATTATTATTAATATTATTATCAGCCTGTTTCCGGATGTCAGGAGTATACTGGGCCCTGGGAGAACCTTCTTTTCTCTTGTAGGTACACACCATCCCGAAACAAAACAGAAGTGTGTACCATTTATGTAGCTGTGGTCTCTTGTACCCCATTATGGTGGTCTCAATTACCCCATGTTATATAAAGATCAATACAAAGTAAACATTAACATTGATCACCTCCACATTGGCTGTATACTTACATAGGATGCCTGGCTACAGATCACAGAAATTGGACTTGGCTGAGGGACACGGCTTGTGTACAGCACACCTTAGCGTTACTGGGTCACATTCCTCGAATATACATACACAAATGAATAGGAATGAGGGGTACTTGTGGAATGAGTGAAAAGATGTGGTTTACATTTTCAGATCTTATGTACTTGAATGTCTACAAAACAGAAGTTAACAAAACAGTCCGACCTATTATTTTTTTTTTGTTTAATTTTTAAAAGAAATTTCCTTAGCTGGTCTCAGTTGCCCCAGGTGGTCGCAATAGCCCCGTTCTATGGTGTGTGTGTGTGTGTATATATATATATATATATATATATATATATATATATATATATATATATATCTATATATATATATATATATATATATATATATATATATATATATATATATATATATATATATATATATATATATATATATATATATATATATATATATATATATATATTCTGATCAATATTTCTTTCTTACAGGGCTTCCAATCCCACCCCGTCTCCAGCTGCTTGTCAACATCCGCTACTATGACACTGGGAGCTTCCAGCTTGACATGGGGGATTGCTGTGACATGTCGCTGCCCAGTGTATCTACCTGTGTCAAGACTGTGACCAGTGCAATCTGCCAGCTAGCAGGGGACTACATAAAGTTCCCCAGTCCTGCTGAAGAACAGGATGTCATGCGACAATTTGCCGAGGTAGCTGCCATGCCCGGAGTTATTGGATGTGTAGATGGTGTACACATCCCAATCATCAGTCCAGGTGGAGAAGATGCAGAACTTTACCGCTGCAGGAAAGGCTTTTTTTCATTGAATATAATGGGGGTCTGCAACTCATCCATGCTCTTCACAAATCTGGTCGTGAACTGGCAAGGTAGTGCACATGATGCCCGCATCTTCAGTGAGTCTGTTTTGTGTGCTACTCTGGAGGAGGGCAGTACAGAGGATACTTGTTGGGGATTCGGGCTATGCCTGTAAAGCTACCTTTAACTCCCATTCGAATTCCTCGTACTGTTAAGGAGAGGCATTACAATGCCTCTCACATCAAAACAAGGAACCTGATCGAGAGAACGTTCAGGATTTGGAAGAAAAGATTTGCTATTCTCTCAAAGCCAATGAGAACAGCACTCTCAACATCAAAAAATTGTGACTGCATGTGCCATCCTGCACAATATTGCAATCCTCAACAAACTCCCCATTGACATGCCAGAAGAAGAACTTGAGCCCATCAACATAGACATACTTGCAGATTATGATGTAGGCACTGGAAATGCTCGCAGAGCTTCCATTGTTGAGAGATTCTTTAGATCTTCTGTGGATGTCAAAATGTACACCATTGAGTGCTGGCAATGGAACCCAGGCTTCTGGCTAGGAGTCAGGGCAGCAAGCCAACCGAGCCATCGATGATTTAAAAGTTCTCCGTCTAGTCCAAGACCTAAACTGCCCATGGTGCCTCACACAGCCTAACACACCAGAACAGTTCCTGCTCCACTGCCCACGATTCCACTCCTCCACACCAACCTCAAATTAAGCATCCCTAACCAGACTCAACATCCACAGGCCAACTTTACATAGAAGGCCTGCTGGGCAGCGACACCCTCAGCCCCAACACTGCCTTCCAAGCCCTCAAGTCTATGCAGACCTTCCTACAGAAGTCCTGGCAACTCAATAGGATCTAATCCCTCCCCTGGTGACACATCGACAGAATAACAACATCCGCTAACATTTCCCACTGATGGGGCTCAGGAGGCAGTGGTCCCACAGCCTAACCAGCCCCATAAGACACCCCAGAAAAAGATGATCCCAGAGGCCACTTCTCTGGCACTGTATCTGACATCCTCCCCACTGTGGATATGCAGGAAAGGTGACTTCGCCCACACTCATGGTGGCTGGAAATGCTTTTATTTAACCCACAGTAGCACATGCGGTGCTATATATATAGAGGAACTGCAATACCACATTTAAAATTCAGTAATCTACATGACACAATTTATCACTTTTATTGCAGTTTTCTAATGTAAATATATACTACAGGTGGCATTATGGGTTGACTAAAAGCGATTAAAAGCGTTTCCAGCTACCATGAGTGTGAGCGAGGTCACTTTTCCTTCATATCCACAGTAGGGCCAGGTGTCAGGTATAGTGCTGCATAAGTGGCCCTTGGCATGGTGACCTCAGTAGCTCAGTTGGGTTGATTTATACACAGATAGCCCAGGTTTGATCTTTTTTTTCCAGCCTATAGTGCTTTTAGGCTTTCTTGAGAGACCTGGATGGTAGTCGGCCCTAGCCCGTCATGATGCAGGCAAGTGTTTTATAGTGGCGCCGTCTTTTCTTGGTGTGGTGGTTGGTCACAGTGGTGTACATTTTGAGATCTTTATTGTAGTTTCTCTAATAATAAGTTATGTCTGTTCAGAAAATGAAAATAGCTTGTAAGATTTTGCATAAATATTTTCCGATCAAAATTTACAGTCTCTTTAATTTGTTCATTTCCTGCCTGAAGCCTATACGTACATAATCATGATATAAATAAATGAACAAAATATTTATCAAACATCACTGAATATAATGTATTTCCTACTACAACTACTACTACTAACACTAGTTAATGTTGGCAATATATGCTAAAATGCTGATGATACAGAGATTGGCAGAGTAATTGAGTCGGATCGGGTCGCTAGTATTCTCCAGGATGAACTAGACAGATTGCGTGAATGGACAGGAAGTGGCAGATGGAGTTCAATGTCTGGAAGTGCAAAGAATGGGCTAATCACTCTGACGTAATATTCTTGATGTATAAATAAAACCCACACTGGCAGACGATAGTTATATTTTAACTAAACAGTTTCGGTGGACACTGCCACCATCTTCAGTGGTGTAAGAAAGACCACTGAAGATGGTGGCAGTGTTGGTTTTATTTATACATCTGGAAGTGCAGTACTCTGAGTGTATATGGAACAACCCCTCATAATTATTGGTTAAATGACACTCCCTAAGAAGATCAAGGTGTGAGAGGAATTCAGGGATCTTGATGACCTCTGATCTCCATCTAAGAGCACAATGCATTCATCCTAGATATTGTGCAAATAGG
Source organism: Eriocheir sinensis (assembly GCF_024679095.1). Classification (NCBI taxonomy): domain Eukaryota; kingdom Metazoa; phylum Arthropoda; class Malacostraca; order Decapoda; family Varunidae; genus Eriocheir; species Eriocheir sinensis. The sequence continues at coordinate 699,188 of NW_026110651.1, forward strand.
GTATTGGGATTCATTTCAAGGAGAGTAAGCAACAAGTGCTGATGTCATCAAGCTATATTTAGCATTAGTTAGATCTTATCATGATAATGGGTGTTTTTTCTGGTCACCTTCATAATTGTAGAATGGGTATCAAAATGTTAGAATTGGTACAGTGGAGGATGACAAAGATGATTTACGGGTTCAAAAACTTGACATATGAGGAGACTCGAACAGTTAATTAAACTTGCATTTTCTAGAGAGGCAAAGGGTGCAAGGAGACTTGATCGAAGTTTAAAAATTGAAGAAGCTCATTAATAAATCGGATATTTATAATGTAATGATGGTAATAGAGCTGGGTAGGAAATGTAATAATTGGTTTAAATATGATAAATTCAGATTCCACAGGGTCATAGGCAAAAATACTTTACCAACAAGAGAATGAGTGGAACAGGCCTGGCCTTCATGTTATGAGAGTCAATAAGATGAACACATTAATAAAATGTTTAGATAAATTCATAGGTAGTGATGTTGGGGGGAGCTTACATGCTAACGGTGAAGAAGACTGGTGGTGGCCCTCCTCAATCACCTCCCAAGCTTTCCGAAGAACACGAGGCCGTTGCCTCCATGATTTCTGGAGAACTCAGTATGGGCGAGTGTGTCCTTGACACTCTTACAATACAAGATGGGCATGCAGTTGATGAGGCAGGCAATCCCATCATGGATGTTACTCTCCGGCATTCCCCAAACTGTCCAAAAATTTGGCTTTGCAGGTGTCTGCTGCCTCACGGATATGATGCCAAGTCTCCGTGAAGACATCTAGCTGCCGCTGCAACACCTCCCTGTGAAACTGGTACAGTTTCATCTGTTGGTCGTGCTCCTCTCTGGTATGTTGAAGAAGGAGTTGGTGATACTCATCCTGCTGCTTCCGACAGGCCTGGTACTCTGCATCAAATTTCCTCCTCTGCCGTGGGGCAGCAGAAGAGGAGGCCACATTACATGTAAATGTAGTTAGTGATGGTGCAGTGGATGCAGAGGATGAAGCTTCTGGCTGGAAAGATGTAGAAGCACTAGGAGGTGCAGGTGCTTCAGCACATTCAGCGGCAGAAGTAGCAGAGGGGACCTCTGTCGGTGGCAGTTTTCCACTCACAGCTGTGAAATAATACAATGCATTATCAGTCATACTTATACATGAAAGATGATGTGACTCGGGAAATTTCTTCCTTCAATAACAATGTTAGCTTCTTTTCTTATAATACTTGAAAAAACACTACCCCATCAATAAAGGCACCAGAGTGAATTTGATATCTATTGCATTTATAGTTATTTAAATTTAATCCTAGACTGGGCCCCCTCAGAGCTTGTTCCCAGAAATGAGTAACTTATCTATCTATATCTATATCTATCTATCTATCTATCTATATCTCTCTCTCTCTCTCTCTCTCTCTCTCTCTCTCTCTCTCTCTCTCTCTCTCTCTCTCTCTCTCTATATATATATATATATATATATATATATATATATATATATATATATATATATATATATATATATATATATATATATATATATATATCTCTCTCTCTCTCTCTCTCTCTCTCTCTCTCTCTCTCTCTCTCTCTCTCTCTCTCTCTCTCTCTCTCTCTCTCTCTCTCTCTCTCTCTCTCTCTCTCTCTCTCTCTCTCTCTATATATATATATATATATATATATATATATATATATATATATATATCTATATATATATATATATATATATATTTTTTTTTTCATATCTTTTAACCTAAACCAGTGTATCAAAAAGTGAAAATTGATGATGAGAATAACAATGATAGTATTTATATGCAGCACCAGAACAAGAATGCAGAAAGCTGGATAATATAATGTGATATACTTTCAAGCAATGATTAACTTACTGAAAGTAACATCCATGATGGGAGTGCCTGCCTCATCCACTGGATGCCCATCTTGAATGGCAAGAGTGTCAAAGACATCCTCGCCCATGTTGAGTTCTCCAGAGATCATGGAGGCAACAGTCTCATGTTCTTCTGTAAACTTGGGAGGTGATGGAGGAGGGGCACCACCAGTCCTCTTCACCTTCAGCTTGTAGGCTCTCTCTTCCTTTTTCACACTGCAATGAAACATGATTTTAATAACAATAATATATCAAAGGCATACTGAATTGTAAACCCTTTAACAATACACCTCTGCAATGCAGTGGTTCGAGTCCCTAACAATGAATCTGCGGGCCTGGGCAGTTGGCATGCAGCCACCCAGCCGTTCATCCTTCCTTTCACCCGGGTACCTGGGGCCACCAGGGAAAGTAAACTGTGGTAACCCAGATGTTACACTGGTACTGTATCTGGTTTATGGGTTGTCTCATGACAGGCTCAAAGGATCAATGGGATGGAGATGAGCACTGCCACCACCCGCAGCTATAGCGTGTGCTCCCAACTTAACCTTTTCCTTTACCTTTTTTTACCCTTTGACCAAATATAGTAAAGAGCATTGGAAACAACTTGTTGTACCAAAATTGATATTAGTGTTGCAGATTTAATATTCTAGTGCCTATTAATATTAATAGTGTTTGCATTAAAGATACATTGCTATTCAATTAGGTTGATAACATGGGATTATTTTAGTTTGAATATAGCTCTTAACTAACAAAGCAAGAATTAATGGGTTACTATTTGATCAGCAATGGTATAATATTATCATATGTAAGAGCTACACCTGCTCTATGCTTATTGCTATTCTACCAGTAATTCTTTCTTTTTGCCTTACAAATAACATGTAATAACAATGAAAAATAACTATAGCCTATTTTTAATGCATTATGATTATTTTGGATCTGGAGAACACATTATTAGTGTAATCTGTGTCTCAAAAGGTGAAAAGTTGATCATTTTAATCATCACCCAAACACTGGAGTGGATAGGTATTTATCAAAGGGGGGCACATCTGAGTATGGGAGGGCACTAGACAAGTGAAGCTCCGCGGCATTCTGATGCCACACAGAATGTTACAAGGGCACATTCTAAGATCATATTAATGGTGGGTATAAAGGCATGGTCGATGGGGGGCAGTATGTTAATTCTCAGGGGGGAGGGAGTGGCATGTGACCCCCAGTTGCTTCGCAACCGCACGCTGAGGTGGAAGCATTTTCCCCGTGACCCCGTGATGCAAGAACTATATGGTAATTCACAGTAAGAGCATTTATTATTTTATTGCTAAATTGTGGCAGCGACGCCGCGCTGTCTGTGCTGGTGGTGTTTTGAATCTCCCGCTCACAATACATGTTCCAACACTATTCACCACCCCATAGTAACTTTATTCTGATGGAATGTCCACCGACACCTCCTACATAATGCAACCACATACTCATACGTGAAACATGCTGCCTGTCATCAGAACGGGGTGAATTGTCTTGCCTAGTTGGCTGTTACAACCACTAAGTTAAAGCGAGAATAATATATACCAAACTATACTACCAATACATATTATAATAGCGGTTATTTTTTTAGATACGATGGCAAAATATAATTGTTTAGTCGGTCATCATATGAAACTGGCAATATAATTAAGCAAGCTGTATAGTATTTGCCTTTATCTTTCCAATGATATGCCGAATATTTGCTACAATGCATAGTTACAGAGGTGTGGAGGTGAAAATAGAACTCACCTCCCCCCTGCCCGACAGCGCACAGGGGTCATGACGCGTTGCGCACTGAAAGGATCGAGGAGAGGAGGACCTAAGAAGCGATACAAAGCGATACTGGTCAAAAGGTTAACTATATACAACGTAAAATCAATGCACCTCATTTACCTACTTACTTCAATTTGATGCGGTTGAAACTTCTTTTCAATTGTTGAACTGATCGCGGCTCCAGATCAGGGTGCATGGCGTTGAAGTTTTTGGCGATCTCATCCACGCCAAGTTCTTCTTGTGCTGGACCGCAGTGCTGGTTGACCTATCTTGAAGGACAGGCCTTTCCTCCACTAGCTGCACCAGGACTCTCCTCTGCCTTGACGAAAGTGGTGCAGCGCGGTCCATTGTCGATCAGCTTCCGTGCGCGCGCGTTGTTGTGATGGCGGAATATGCATTCATATCGGCACTCTGCATTATCTTTTTCATTTTTCTTTTTTTCATAATTGTTTAATTTGAATTTGTATCTTAAATGCTATTATTTTTAAAAGAGTACTTCCTTATAATTTCTTATAATATGTATGACTGCTGAAATAAAAGTTTATGCACTGCACCTCGTCTTCTTCCATTAATTACGGCTATATCTAGCTTTTCTGTTTTGTTTATCTCTAAATTTATAATTTTCTCTTAATGTAGTCCCGATATGAAACATGATTTTTGAAAAAAACGGGAAATCGGGCCGGTGCGTGGCCAGCTGATGCCGATCAGGCGTACCAACACCCAGATGCAGCCAGATGAAGCGGGGCTGCTGGCGGGCTGGTCTCTCAATACGGTCGAGGGACGAAGTAACTTTGCCTACCTACATGGTCGAGCGACAGGAAAGGACGCTAGCCTTCGCGTCTAACAATACCACCCTTAGACTCCACTCTGTCCAGAAGAGCTGTGTGAGTGGAGCCTCCCCACACGTGAGATGCATACTCCATACGAGGGCGGACAAGGCCCCTGTATATGGATAGCAACTGCGCGAGGGAGAAGAACTGGCGGAGACGATACAGAACGCCCAACCTCGAGGAAGCTGATTTAGCGAGGAGGAGATATGAAGTTTCCAGTTGAGATTTTGAGTTAAGGATAGACCGAGGACGTTTAGTGTTGAAGACGGTGACAGCTGAGTGTTGTTGAAGAACAGGGATAGGTGTTTGGAAGATTGTGTCGAGTTGATAGGTGGAGAAATTGAGTTTTTGAGGCATTGAAGGACACAAGGTTCCTTCTGCCCCAATCGGAAATGATTGCAAGGTCTGAGGTTAAGCGTTATGCAGCCTCCAGTCTGGAGTTGTGTACTTCCTGTTGAGAGGGTCTTCTATTGAAAGAAGTTGAATAATGCAGAGTGGAGTCGTCGGCGTATGAGTGGACAGGACAGTTTGTTATGGAAAGAATATCATTGATGAGTAACAGGAAGAGAGTGGGTGATAGGACAGAGCCCTGTGGAACGCCACTGTTTATAGGTTTAGGGGAAGAACAGTGACCGTCTACCACCGCAGAGATAGAACGGCCGGAAAGGAAAATGGAGATAAAGGAACAGAGAGGATAGAATCCGAAAGAGGGCAGTTTAAAAAGCAAAGACTGGTGTCAGACTCTATCGAAGGCGTGTGATCTGGCTGTTTCCGGGTGTTCTGCGTGGGTTTCAGAGTGATTCAAGTGTGTTGTGTTTACGGTGTTTTTGCGTGTGATCTGGCTGTTTCCGGGTGTTCTGCGTGGGTTTCAGAGTGATTCAAGTGTGTTGTGTTTCCGGTGTTTTTGCGTGTGATCTGGCTGTTTCCGGGTGTTCTGCGTGGGTTTCAGAGTGATTCAAGTGTGTTGTGTTTCCGGTGTTTTTGCGTGTGATTTGGCTGCTTCTAAGTGTATTGCGTGGGTTTCAGAGCGTTTTGAGTGTGCTGTTTTGTTTCCGGTGTTTCTACGTGTGATTTGGCTGTTTTCGAGTGTTCTGCGTTTCGAGTGTGTTGTGTTTCCAGTGCTTTTACGTGTGATTTGGATGTTTATAGTGCTCTGCGTGGGTTTCAGAGTGTTTTGAGTGTGCTGTTGTACTTCCGGTGTTTTGCGAGTGACTTGAGGGTGTTTAGTCGTGCTTGTGCTTGGGTTTCTGAGTGTTTCGTGTGTCCCGAGTGTGACTTTGTGTTCCCGAGTGTCTCACGCGTGATTTGGGTGTGTCGACAACCCACCCTTTGAATTCCCTGAGGATTCAATCTGCTCCTCCTCATTACACCCCCTTTAAATCCCCTAGAGGATTAACACTTCCTACACCCCTTTCCCTCACCTCACCTAAGCCCCCCCCCCACCCTCGCTCACCTCACATCCCTTTTGCTCCTCCTCATCCCCTAGAGGATTAGCCCTTCCGGGTCTTTCCGGTTATACGAACTATCGACTTTTTTTTTTTTTGCATTTTTCCAATGTATTTTTTTACGTAGAATCCGAAAATAACATTGGTTTTTTGGAGAAATGGATAGATAAAAAGTTATTCAACTTTAAAGTTATTTATTTCCTATGCATTACTGAAGAAATGCAAACTTTTATTTTTCCTTTCTTTTATCAAATGTAAGACATACATTCTTTGATGGTTAGGTTAGGTTAGTTTAGGTTAGGTTAGGTTAGGTTAGGTTAGGTTAGGTTAGGTTAGGTTAGGTTAGGTTAGGTTAGGTTAGGTTAGGTTGGGCTAGGTTGGGTTAGGTTGGGTTGGGTTGGGTTAGGTTAGGTTAGGTTAGGTTAGGTTGGGTTGGTTTAGGTTAGGTTGGGTTAGGTTAGACTAGGTTAGGTTGGGCTAGGTTGGGTTAGGTTAGCTTCGGTTAGGTTAGGTTAGTTTAGTTTATTGATATTTACTTACCTCTCTGAGATAATTGTTGAAATTGACTGCTGTATCCTTGTTGATTTCAATCTCATCGTTGCAGTAATTACAGCTTGTGTAGTCTTTTGCCCATGAATATATGAAAATAATGATTTTTGTCAAAGGTATTACATAGGGAATAAATAACTTTAAAGTTGAATAACTTTTTACCTATTGGTTTCTCCAAAAAAAAATTGTCATTTTAGGATTCTACGGAAAAAAATACATTGAAAAAATGTAAAAATACCCAAAAAATCGATAGTTCGTATAACCGGAAAGATCCGCCCTTCCTACTCCTCCCTCACCTCCACATATTTCTAAGCCCTCCCCCCCTCACTCACCTTACCTCACATCCTATTTACCCATCCCTTCACCCACCTTACCTCGCCTCCTTCTTAACCTTTCTTGTTCTCACACACCTCACACACCACACATCCCATCCAACTCCTCCTCTCACCAACTACCCTCATTTCCCAAACTACCTCTCACTCATCTCACCTATTTCCTAACCCTCCTTGATCTCACACACCTCACTCACCGCCTCCCTTTCCCCCTCTTTACTCACCTCACATCCCTTCCTACCCCTCCTCTCTCCCACCTCACCTATTTCCTAACCCTCCTTGATCTCACACACCTCACTCACCGCCTCCCTTTCCCCCTCTTTACTCACCTCACATCCCTTCCTACTCCTCCTCTCTCCCACCTCACCTATTTCCTAACCCTCCTTGATCTCACACACCTCTCTTTCCCCCTCTTTACTCACCTCACATCCCTTCCTACTCCTCCTCTCTCACTTTTCCTCCATTACTAAACTACCTCTCACACACCTCACCCCCTTTCCTAATCCCCTTCACTCTGTGTTTTTATCTCTTTCATTTCAGCTAAGATGGCGCCTAAGAAGTGCAGTACTTGTAACGGTAGCTTCTCAGCTCACTTTTTTACAGGGCGTTCTGCTGTCTGTCGACTGTGTCTGTCCAGGCAGCATCTCGAGACAAGACTGCAGGAGCAGGAAGAGAAGATGGAAGAAGGCCAGAATAAAATAATAGAGCTTTCTCTCACCAGGCAGCATCTCGAGACCAGACTGCAGGAGCAAGAAGAGAAGATGGAAGCAGGTCAGAATAAAATAATAGAGCTTTCTCGCACTGTTGCCTCCTTGCAGGAATTCATCCAGGCTAACGTTGCTGTGGTGCCAAACCCTTCTCCAACCGCCCCCTTGCCCTCAGCGGTACCGTCGACACCAGCGGACAACACCACGCAACGGGAGGATGCTAGTGGCACCGCCCATGATGGCTTCACCGTCGTGAATGGAGGAGCCAAACCAGCCAGACAAGCGATTTATCCTGTTCATTGCTTCAACAGGTTTGCCATTCTGGAGGAGGAGGACGAGCAGGAGAGCACCTTCCTGGTGGGTGACTCCATGATTCGCCAGCAGGTCGTTGAGTTCTGCGGCAGAGTTCCTCGTCGAAGACGGAACTATTGCTATCCTGGTGCTGGGATCGACGACATAACTGCTGCTCTTGAGGAGATCTCCCCCCAGGCTACTAATGATTCACTGTTTGTTATTCACACAGGTACGAACGACGTCACCACGACCCGGTCTGAGGAACTCCTGGAGAAGTACCGTAGGCTCATCCAGCAGTATAAGACTAAATCCCCTAACATTTTGATTTCAGGAGTTCTACCACGGACTTGGGCGGAGAGCGACTTTTTCAGTAAGGCCTTCAGCCTAAACAACCGCTTACAGACTCTTTGTAGGGAGCTTGACGTGGAGTTCCTAAACGCATGGGACAATTTCTATGGACAAAATGAGCTCTTCCACAGGGACGGATTGCACCTTTCTCCCATCGGGGCAGCCAGACTCGGAAGGCTCCTCAACGAAGCAGTGCGTGTCATCCGAACAAAAAACGAGTCACGGCCACGTCCCTCCACCCCACCCGTGTAAATAGACGCCGTGCATCGCGACAAACCCGTAACCGTGATCCCGCAAGTACCACCACCTCTATTACTAAGCCTCTAGATAACTTAAAAATCCTTAGTTTCAATGCGCGTAACCTAAGAAACAAATTTGATGAACTGAGATGTCTTGCTTTAACAGAAAATTTTGACATAATTGCTATAACCGAAACATTTATCGACACCACAAATATTGATTTAAGTTCCGAATACAACATAGATGGCTACAGACTCTTCAACAAAGATCGTGTAAACCGTAGAGGCGGTGGCGTCGCCCTTTATGTCAAAAGCTATTTGCAACCCACTGACAAAACACCGGGAAACAGTAACGTTGAACATTTTTGCGTGCGAGTAAACATTGCAAAAGTCAACTTAAATATATCTGTCACCTACAGACCTCCCGGGCAATCACTCGATGACGACCTTGAAATGTACAGCGTCTTAAGGCAGTCACTTAATAACACCGACTCACTGATATTAGGAGACTTTAACCTCCCCCATATCGACTGGGCGACACTGTCAGGTACAGAAGGCGAGTCACATAGAATGATCGAATTTCTAGAAGAAAATTATCTAAGCCAAATGGTTTCTGAGCCAACTCGACAAAATAATATACTCGACCTTGTTATAACGACCCAAGATAACCTAATCAGTAGTGTCACGGTAGGAGAACACCTCGGTTCTTGCGATCATAAATTAGTGCGCGTCGACATTAAAGCTCAATCATCAGTGACTGAAAATAAAGTAAAGGTGCCCAATTTCAAAAGAGCTAACTTCGTAGAAATCCGACAAAACTAACAGAAATACAACTATCAGATGACGGCAACGTAGAGGAAGCCTGGCTAAGCCTTAAAAATCACTTACTCACTCAGCAGAACACATTCGTCCCCTTGTGCGAGAAGCGAATTAACACTAATAAAAGCCCACCGTGGTTTAATAGCGAAATTAAACAATCAGTCAATGAGAGAAAATTGTTTTACAGGTTAAAGAAAGAACAAAGCACGCCCGAAAACATTAGACTTTATAATGATGCCAGGCGACGAGTAAAAGACTAGTAGGTCAGGCAAAGCGTAGATACGAAGAAAATATTGCAGCCAACTGTAAAAATAATCCGAAATCTTTCTTCAGTTACATAAACAACAGAAAGGCGATCAAAAGTGGTATTGGACCTTTAACAAACAGCGACGGTGCACTAGTGACTGACAGCCAACACATTGCAAACCTCTTAAACAATTACTTTTCCTCGGTGTTTAATACTAACAGTCTTCCTCTCGCTACCACCAACACCAGTACTATTGTAAATCTCGAGCATGCATTGCCTAATTTTGAAATAACAACCGATGAAGTCCTTAAAGCTCTCCATTCACTTAAAACAAATAAAAGTCCTGGACCTGACAAAGTATATCCAACTCTGCTGAAAGAAACAAAGAGCGAAATACTCTCCTCCCTCACAACCGTATTCAATATGTCCTTGCGACAAGGCATCGTCCCTTCAGATTGGAAAAAGGCTAACGTGACACCGATTTTCAAGAAAGGAGACAAAAAGTACCAGGTAATTACAGGCCCATTAGTCTAACTTCGGTTGTAGGTAAGCTACTTGAGGGCATAATTAGAGACAAAATTGTGAATTACCTTGAAAGCCACTCATTGATTGGGGACTCACAACATGGCTTCCGAAACAAAAGATCCTGCCTATCAAACCTATTAACCTTTTATAACGACCTCTTCACTGTTTATGACGTAACCAAATCACTGGACGTAGTCTATCTTGATTTCCAGAAAGCGTTTGATAAAGTCCCGCATCATAAATTACTTTACAAATTAAAGCAAATAGGTATTGACGGTCAAGTAAACCAATGGATCGCGAATTGGTTGAGCAACAGACAACAAAGAGTAGTGATTGACGGATTTAACTCAGAGTGGGCGCCTGTCACTAGTGGCGTCCCTCAGGGCTCGGTCCTTGGCCCAGTGCTCTTCATTATTTACATCAACGACGTGGATGTTGGACTCAATAACCGCATTAGTAAATTTGCAGACGACACAAAGATTGGCAACTCGGTTCTCACTGACGAAGACAGGCAAAGCCTCCAAGAGGATTTGCACAAAATTTCAGCTTGGTCGGATAGATGGGAGATGCCCTTTAACGTAGACAAGTGCCAGGTCCTTCAAGTTGGAACGAGGAATAAGAAGTTCGAATACGAAATGCGCGGCGTTAAACTCAAAAGCGTTCAATGCGTCAAAGACTTGGGGGTCAAAATCGCGTCAAACCTCAAATTCTCACAGCAATGCATCGATGCAGCAAATAAAGCGAACAGAATGTTGGGCTTCATTAAAAGAAACTTTGTATTCAAGAATAAAGATGTAATACTCTCGCTCTACAACAGTTTAGTCAGACCCCACTTGGAATATGCGGTACAGTTTTGGTCTCCCCACCATGCAAAGGATATTGCTAAATTAGAAGGTGTTCAGCGTCGGGCAACGAAAATGATCCCTTCCTTGCGCAACAAATCCTACGAAGAAAGGCTTTCTACCCTTAACATGTTCTCTCTGGAGAAACGTCGCCTCCGAGGAAAACTGATCGAATGTTTTAAAATACTTAATGGTTTCACGAATGTAGACAGATCAACATTGTTTATGATCGATGACACTTTGCGCACGAGGAACAATGGCGTAAAACTCAGATGTAGACAAGTAAATTCAGACTGCACCAAATTTTTCTTCACCAACGTTGTAGTGCGAGAATGGAATAAGCTTCCACCGTCAGTGGTCCAGTGTAACACGATTGACTCCTTCAAAAATAAGCTCGACCGTCACTTCCTTCAACTTAATATCAACTAGAGTAGAAATGCAACGTTTTGGAGTCTTCTGATTAATGTAAAATCACTTAGGTTTAAGGACAGACCACCAAGTCTGGACCATGGGGTCTGTGTGGTCTGATTTTCTATGTAAATCTATGTAAATCTATGCTACGTCTAGCGCAACAGAGAAAGTTTCACCGAAACGGCTAAGAGAGGATGACCAGGAGTCAGTTAAGAGAGCAAGAAGATCGCCAGTAGAACGCCACTTGCGGAATCCATACTGGCGATCAGATAGAAGGTTAGAAGTGGAAAGGTGCTTTTGAATCTTTCGGGTTTAGGATTGATTCAAAAGCCTTAGATAGACAGGAAAGTAAAGCTATAGGGCGGTAGTTTGAGGGATTGGAACGGTCACCCTTCTTAGGCACATATGAACTGAAAACAATCTTCCAAACACCTATCCCCTATTCTTCGACAACTCCCAGCTGTCACCTTCGTCAACACTAAATATCCTCGGTCTATCCTTAACTCAAAATCTTAACTGGAAACTTCACATCTCCTCTCTTACTAAATCAGCTTCCTCGAGGTTGGGCGTTCTGTATCGTCTCCGCCAGTTCTTCTCCCCCGCACAGTTGCTATCCATATACAGGGGCCTTGTCCCCCCTCGTATGGTGTATGCATCTCACGTGTGAGGGGCTCCACCACACAGCTCTTCTGGACAGAGTGGAGTCTAAGGCTCTTCGTCTGATCAGCTCTCCTCCTCTTACTGATAGTCTTCTACTTCTCTAACTCCGCCGCCATGTTGCCTCCCTTTTTATCTTCTATCGATATTTTCAAGCTGACTGCTCTTCTGAACTTGCTAACTGCATGCCTACCCCCCTCCCTCCCCGCGGCCGCGCCGCACACGACTTTCTACTCAAGCTCATCCCTTTACTGCCCAAATCCCTGAAGGCGGTGTCACACTAGCACTTTTTCCGTCAACTTTTTCCGTCGTTTTTCTGAAAATCGTCGCTATCTTGGCTGCGGCCTGTCACACACAAACGGTGTCTCGTCTGAAACTTTCCGTCGGCACAGACCAAGGAATGTAAACAAACATGGAGTCCACGCTGCGGCAAAGATACGCTGCTCTTAACCTAATACTGTGTATTGTGAGACTTAGACGAGCTAAATAAGCCAAAAGCGTGCATGGATGCGCTCATGGTTGGGTCGTCGGGAAAGAGAAAGTGTGTACCATAGGCTGTTAAAAGAGCTGAGTTTAGAGGATCATGAGACTCTGAAGAATTGGATCAGGTTGGACAAGAGCCAGTACCACAGACTTCTGGAGTTAGTGACACCTCTTATTGCCAGAAATGACACCAGGATGAGGAAGGCTGTCACTGCAGCAGAGCGTTTGAGACAGATTGAAGCCACGCGGAAAGTCTCGGTCTTGGTCTTGGAAATGTAAACAAAGGCGGAAATTTGCAGGCGGAAACGATCCTGATCGTCTGACAAATTCATGCGATAAGTTCATGCGGAACGATGAAAAATCGACGGAAATCGCATTAATCGACGGAAAAAGTGCTAGTGTGACACCACCTTTACGCACGAGTTAACCAGCATCTTCACTTTTTCATCCCTCACGCTGGTAAACTCTGGAACGATCTTTCTTCATCTGTATTTCCTCCTGCCTACGACTTGAACTCATTCAAGAGGAAGGTATCAGGACACCTCTTCTCACGTAATTGACTGCTCTTTCAGGCACCCTCTTCGAGTTCTTTATAGGAGCAGCGAGTAGCCGGCTTTTTTTATTGTTGTTTCCTTTTTTTTTGTGCCCTTGTGCCCTGCTCTCTCACAACCATCACGACACTCCTTGGAGCTAAATGACCGTTCCTTGTCTGTCGACCGATGTAATGCATCACAATTTTCCCGGTGTTTCATCCCAGTGACCGTCACTCTGTGGAATACACTTCCTAATGTGATTATTATTTCTAGTAATTGTGAAACATTTAAAATACATGTGAATGCCTTTCTTCTCTCTTAGCTCGCTACCTACTAAATTTTTCTCCATCTTCCTATTCTTTGCTTTCTCCTTCATTCTGTATTTCCCGATCTCGGTGAAGTGTCGTCCGCTGGGCCTTTTGGCTTATACCATTCGTGCTTTCCGGCGGGTCACCTTCATTGATTCATATAATAATAATAATAATAATAATAAAAACACGCCTCGGGGGAGGCGACGGTTGAATGTTGGCGTGGTTCGTGGCGTCCAGGAAGACGCATGTTCACGTCACGCCCGCCGCTACAAACAAGCTGACAATTTTTCAATCACCGCTGAGTGGCCACCCATCAACACGGACTCTTAGATTCTCTCTAAAAGAGGACCAAAGATGAGCTCTGGGGAGCAGCATGGGCCAAGCAGGATGGCACCACTATAAACACTTGCCTACGCCATAACGGGGTGGAGCTGACCATCAGGCCCACCAAGAAAGACTACCGGTGTGGTGTCATGAGACATCCCAAGATCGTGAGACATCCCATCCTGAATAGATACATGAATTTCGACACGGTACCGTGTCTTTTGTCGACTGCTTGTCGGGATCTGTCCCACCCAAGTTTATTTGTTATTATGAAAGCAAATGATGACGCATGTATGTATATAACTACGATATGAACAATCACTTCTTCTTGTGACCTGTTCCACTTTGCATCGCTTTTTAGGTCCTCCTTGGTACTTTTTTACACTTAGACGCTTCACCTAGTTACTCTTAGATAGTTAAGATTGGGTTCCGCGATGCGAAATTAAGGATGGGATGTCTTAGGACACCGGATGACAGATGACACCACACTGGCGTCAAAGGCGAAACGTAAAACAAAAGTATTCTAAGACGCTCTGGACTGTCACAACAACTATTTCCAAGGCCACAAAGATGATATGTCGGGTTCTCCAGAGTGTTCCTCACGCCCATGGTACAGAAGCTTTGTCACACTACCACCAGGGTCATAAAACTATACATGGAAATGCCCAACACAATGCCTACGAGTCATGTCGCATGCGTGTGATAGTGCATCGAAATGTCTATGAAGACTATATTACTAAGACTTTTCATGTAATCATCTCCCTTCCTCCTATTGGCTGTCCTCTACCTCTTGAAAAGCCACCGCAGTATTGCTTCCCGTACTGTCTTCTGCCAATATTGTCAAGCTAACTGCTCCTCCGTCGCCTTATTCTCAACTACTCTTTCGTCAGGTCACTCCAGGATCTCTAGGTCTTGTAGTCGTATATATTCAGAGGTGTTACCGGCTTCACTAACCTCCTACATCGTTCCCTTTTTAACCTTTCCTTCATCGTGTTCCCAAGCCTCCTATAGCACATCTACAGTTCGTATCCTCACTCCCCCAACCCTTTAACTAACTTCTTTCATCGTTCCCTCTTCAACCTCTACTTCCTCGTGCTCCTCATCCTCTTAAAACACATCTACAGTTCGTATCCTCACTCCTCTAACCCTTTAACTAACTTCTTTCATCGTTCCCTCTTTAACCTCTACTTCCTCGTGCTCCTCAGCCTCTTAAAACACATCTACAGTTCTTATCCTCACTCCTCTAACCCTTTAACTAACTTCTTTCATCGTTCCCTCTTTAACCTCTACTTCCTCGTGCTCCTCAGCCTCTTAAAACACATCTACAGTTCTTATCCTCACTCCACCAACCCTTAACTAACTTCTTTCATCGTTCCCTCTTCAACCTCTACTTCCTCGTGCTCCTCAGCCTCTTAAAACACATCTACAGTTTTTATCCTCACTCCTCTAACTAACCCTTTAACGACCTTCTTTCATCGTTCCCTCCTCAAACTCATCTTCCTCGTGTTCCTCAACCCCAAAACACATCAACAGTTCGAATCCTCACTTCTCATTTATCCTAAGTCATACGGATAAGCGCTTAGCTGGGTACAAAGAAAGGCATACGTTGTGGTTTCTGCTCTTCAATATTCCGTACCCTTCCCCCTCGGTTACTTTATCCGTGGGTTTGGTTCTTCTTCACTTCCTCATAATAGTGATCTACACTGCATATCTTATCACTTAGGTACTATTGTTCATTCATTGCCTTCCTTCCTTCTGTTCTTCCTTCCTTCCGTTCTTCCTTCCTTCCGTTCTTCCTTCCTTCTTTCTTTCCGTTCATTCTCTATTCCATCCGTTCTTCACATGCATATTCTATCAATTTCCTGACGCAGGCACTCTATCTCTCTCCCTTCCTTCCTTTGTTATCTAAGGAACAGTTTCTCTTTGACTTTTAAACTTTTGGTGCGTGAAAGGGTTAACATTCCTGTTGCATAACACAAAGGCCATCTCTCTCTCTCTCTCTCTCTCTCTCTCTCTCTCTTATAAAAACCCTCACCCACTGTATTCGTAAGCCCAACACACACACACACACACACACACACACACACACACACACACACACACACATTCACAGACACAAGGTATTACAGAGCGCCTAGGCCATTATTTCACTCATGCCATATATACATACTTAACTGGACCTAATAACACATACACGCACTTAGAACACTCGCCATACCTTTCTCTATCCTTGTTATCAAATATAAATGGTGAACGATGAGTGATGGCGAGGATTTCCAACGATTACTTAAGAAAACTAAATCTCTTCATACACACATAACTACGGGAGGACATGTCACAGAGAAGCTTAACACATTCACCATACCTTCCTATACCACTTTGAATGACGGCAAATACCGACGGACAAGTTATGGTGAGGATGTTGAACGATTAAGACAAGAGAAATGCAACGCTCGCTACGGACATAAACCAAGGGAGTCAATAACACAGGAGGGATGCTGTGAACCCATCCTCCTCCACCTTCGTAACGCGTGATGGCTGCCCAACAGTGAGTGAAAATGAAGATGTTCGTTGAAATGAGCAAATTACACAGCTACCATAGGAGAAAGTGACACATAGATGGGCTCAAAATATTCACCATACCTTCATCTATAGTCCTGACGGGCCGTGGAGAGTGATCGGTGACGGATGACGCAGATGACGAGCGATAAAGTTCACGACACTACACACGACACAACACACGCGGGAGAGACACCGCCGCCTTTCTCTCAATACGATCCGCTTCCACATACTTCCTCCCCTTGTCTGGTCAAGAGCTGGTCAAGTGAAGGTCTTTAGTAAGTCGAATAGAAAAGCGGTGATAGTTTTAGCCAAGTATAAGATTAGATTCCAGTATAACAAAGCTCGCGCCTCCTTACTTATGCCTAACAGGTGTTCATGGGTATTTTTAAGGTACGATGTGAAGCTGATGAACCATAGTTTCTCTTAGTCTGTCCCCTTTGGGTTTTATTATTCTTAGTCAAGGCTTCAAAGGGTCGGCACGCAGCTCGACTCGCCTCAGTGCTGCCCTCTGGCGGTGCTGACGGGAGCCGAACCCCCGCCCATCTGCTGGCTGAAATGTTGCCACTCGAAGGTGCCGCCTGTATTTATAGCGAGGAGTGACGGGCCGCTGTTACGGGCCGGATTTATACATATTGGAATACTAAAGCTTGAGGGTAATGCATGCTCCCGTGGGGAAGGCTTAGGTCACCGATGCTGCCGTTGTGTGTGTGTGTGTGTGTGTGTGTGTGTGTGTGTTCCCCTCATCTCATCTCCCCCTCAGAGCACAATTCAGCTCTTCCTCATCCCCCTCCACGTCAACCCACACGTCCACGCCCTTTCCACACACACAAGGCCTCCACACCCCCACACTGCTACCCACCAACGCATCCCCCTAACACTACCACCCCCACCCCCACACGCCTCCACAACTCACCCACACAGCTCAAGTGTACATATCCATCCGTCACAGCCCGGCATCGCCATATACTTCAGGCGGTAAATGTCCAGAGAGTTGCCCATCTCACTGCGGTACTTTCACCCAAACCATGGGTTAGATCTCATAATTCTATGCATTTTGAACCCCATATATTTGCCTCGCAATTGATAGAATCGCTGCTAGCGATTTTTGAAAAGTTAGTGTTATGGTAATTATTGAAAATCACTATGCCCCAAATATGCCTCCATATTGTACTTAATTGGACGAAATACATGTCCCTTAACCATAATATGAAGGGGAAAACTTAAAGTAATGAAAAGTGGTAAAGGTAGTGAAAGGCATATTATACATACGCGGGTGTGTTTACATGGCGACGCCATTGCGATGTGAGCAGCGTTGACAACGATCCGGTTAGGTGGTACGCTAGGTTAGCGTTCGTACGCTTAGTTATTAGCCCACGCATGTGAGACCAGGTCCACCACGCGTGGTTATTTTTTTTAGAACACGCACCTTTACCCAAAGGCTTTTGTGAAGGTTTGGGCCGGGTATAGTATTAGGTAAAGGTGCGTGTTCTAAAAAAAAAAATAGCCACGCGTGGTGGACCTGTCTCACATGCATGGGCTAATGCCTAACTAAGCGTACCATAGCTAACCAAGCGTACCATCGCTAACCGGATCGTTGGCAACACTGCTCATTTCCCAATATGGACGCCATCAAAACACATCGCGCGTACGTATAATATGCTTTTTCACTACCTTTGCCACTTTTTGTTTACTTCTAAGTTTTTCTGCCTTCATATTATAGTTAAGGGACATGTATTTCGTCCCTTAAGTACAATATGGAGGCGTAATATCGTATTTTGGAGGCGGGGGAACAAAGTATCCCAGTCCCCCCCCCCCTCCCCCGTGACGCCCCGAGGCGGCCGCAAAAAACTCACTAACTTTTCAAAAATCGCTAGCAGCGATTCTATCAATTTGCGAGGCATGTATATGGGGTTCAAAATGCATAGAATTATGAGATCTAACCCATGGTTAGGGTGAGAAGTACCGCGGTGAGATGGGCAACTCTCTGGACATTTACCCTTCAGGCGCCAAATATGACAGTAGAATCTACTTACCGAAGAAGGGAGAACGTCGGGGCGGCACTCCACGTCAGCCGGGCAGCCCATCAGGCGGCCAGACATGCTTGTTGCCAGTCACCTCACAGGCCCTGCAAGACAGACGTGTGGCGTTAAGTACCTCTCTCAGCTGATTACGAGCAACATCCCCGGGCACTTCGTCACTCCGGCTCCCCGCTTTTTTAACCCTTCGCCTCTCCAAACTGCGTCCTTCAAATACTTCTGATTATCGCCCTCCTGCCACGTCTCCTTCCCCTTGCAGCTGCCACCCACGAGTGTCCAGGGGCGGCAGCAGCCTGACAATTGGCTGAAGCATCGCCTGTTATCAGCAAACAAGACGCGACGCCCCGCAGAACACCCCACGGACGCCCCTCCCCGCCCACAGCCAACGCAACTTTTCATACCTGGACATAACTTCGCGCCACCTGATCGACGTGCGCCACAGATCTATCCACTACTGCGTCTGATAACTTGGGGAAGAAGACAGTGTGCAAGGGGGAGGGGAAGGAGGAGGAAGAGGAGGAAGAGGGAGATGAGGAGGAAGATGAGGAGGAAGAGCAGAAAGAGGTCGAAGAGAAGAGACGGAAGAAGAGAAGGTTAAGGAGGAAGAGAAAGAGGAGGACGAGGAGGAGGACGAAGAGTAGGAGGAGGAGAAAATTAAGTAAGTTGATTGATAGTTCAACAGAAACAGACACCTTTTTTTTTGTTGATTCTGATATGCATAACCTTGCACTTTTCAATATTGAAATCCATTTGCCATGTTCGTGCCCAACTACTTAAACGTTCGAGATCAGCTTGGAAGTGTTCTTTATCCGTTGTCGTAGTGACTCTGCTGGCTATTTTTGTGTTGTCGGCAAATTTCGATATTTTACACGATAGCCCCTCGTCAATGTCATTTGCATACACTAAAAACAGAACAGGTCCCAACACCGACCCCTGTGGAACACCGCTTTTGACGTCTCGCCACTCAGATGATATACCATTCATAACAACTCTCTGTTTACGGTCGGTAAGATAGCCTTTGAGCCACTTATGAATATTACCAGTTATACCGTGAGCTTGCAATTTACTAAGGAGGCGGTTGTGAGGGACTTTGTCAAATGCTTTCTGAAAGTCCAAATATATAATGTCTACTGATTGGCTTTCATCGTACACATTAAAGATGTAGTTGAAGAAATCGAGAAGGTTAGTCAACCAGGAACGTTTGTTTCGAAAACCATGTTGCGAATCCTTAATTAGTCTGTTATCTTAAGAAAGCTTTACCATTTTTTCCGCGAAT